>NW_015151349.1:315868-317904 GCF_000732505.1 Cyprinodon variegatus
TCTTCTAGAACAGACCTAATAGCAGAATCTACTCACCTCAACTCTCCAGCAGCAGCCATTGTTGTTGTCAAGTGCGCTTTGGTCACGTGGTTGATTACGTTACTGTTGATCATCTGTCCATCATCGTATAAAGCCCGCCCTGACAATTTGATTGGATCGCCAGAGAGTGGGCGATCATACTCGCGCTACTATGGAGCAGAGCCAGACCAAACTTTCCAACCTCAAACCTTGTGGGCGGGACTAAGTTCGGAATGGCACCCAGGCTACACTTATACAAGACGTACCTATAACTTATCCAACATTTACCAGCGTTTTTGCCTGATTTTTCGTGGTTTAGCATATGCTAGGATGACCAGACGTCCTCTTTTTCCCGGACACGTCCTACTTTTCATCCCTAAAAAAAAAAAAAAAATGTCCGGGGGGAATTTTAAAATCGTCTGGGATTCTGGTCGACTACAGTGCAGCAGAACCGAGCCGTGAGCTCCGGGAACTCCGGCAGAGGGGGGGAGGGAGCCAGCGGGGGATGGAGTAACCGAACCCGACCCGGTGATGGTAGTCCGTCCCCTGATGGCTCCGCCCCCCCCTCCAAACAAAAACTGTCCTCCTTTTCAGAAACCCTTATCTGGTCACCCTAGCATACACTGGTCTACATCATCAAGGTGTTTTTCAAATGCACACTAAGAAAAACTTTAGTTAAATGATGTATTTCATATTTTTGTATCATGTTTATATGAATTGTTGTCTCATGTTTCAGAGTGGGCAGGTTGCCAAAGAATAAGCATTTCCCCCGACACTCATCGTGTGCCGTACCACATCTCCTTCGGTTCAAAGAACGGCAATGCAGCACGCCACAGGTACGTCCCTGCAACCACTCAGGTGCATGTCCTCTAATTAGAATATCAGCCAAACGGGTTGTTGGATTAGATTCATTCAGAAAGGGAGACTTTGATGGAATACACATATCCATCACTCACAGATAAATGTATTAATTTCTGGTTATTTTTATTTTAACCGACAGCTGATGTCGAAAAAAGGAATGGTAATGATTAGTTCTCTGTATTGCACGGTATAGGTATCGTTTTATCGATGTGTTCCTGCTCTTCAACATGAAGCTGTTACGTTTTTGTCACTTCTCTCTTTCTAAACTCTGCTTCCAGAAGTTATGTTGTTTTTTATCCCCCCTCCCTCCCTCCGGCAGGTTAAATATTCCATTGGCAGGCCAAATGTCAGCTCATAACCTTCAGGATATTCCCTCCATCAATCCTTTCATTCCAGCAGTGCTTTGCACACAATAAGTTCACAATTCTCCGGTGCATCCCTAGGAGAAGAGAGGCTGACATGAAGTATATTTTAACTCTTAAACTCCTTAAAAACAGCAACAATGGAAATATAAGTCAGTTTTTATTGAAATTAATGTATGTTTTCATGATTTGAGCAGGTTAGAGAATTTACCAATGAAAAAAATATGATTTAAGTTAAAAATGAGAAGGAGAAGCTCCATTCTCCTATTTATATCAAATGCATAACATCTATTTAATGAAAACTTTCATTCTGTTGATCCGCTGATCCTATTTACCTGCTCAAATTAAGCACAAATGCAATTATTGTAAGAATTTGACATCGGTTTTTGTAGTTTTTGTCTCGTTTCACTTAATCACAACTTTTTCAAACATAAAAATTAATTACAGCTTTAAAGGTGTAAAATTCTTATTGTTGAAATGTTCAAAAACCAATCTGAAGGGCATTTCAGATGCAAATGTTCTTACCCTGATTTTAGTGTCCCATTTTTTTCATCTGCCTCAATCTAAACCAATCCTGCTTATATCAGTACTGATGTTTTATTTTATTTAGTTGAATACGACCCGTAATGACTGCAGTGAAAACTCCAATATTAATTTGGTATGAAAACAGTCCTGTTTGGATATTTTTCCTATTTATTTGTACCAGTTTCTGTTACATCCCATAAAATGAATTTTTATTCAAATCTATCAAAAGCTTTAGAGCTTTTAAACAGCTAATGAATTAACCAATTCCAC
>NW_015151349.1:318755-322062 GCF_000732505.1 Cyprinodon variegatus
AGAGTCTTGTTCAGCATGGAGGTGAGTAGAAAATGAAGGCTAATCATGTTTTGGGTGTACTATTCCTTTAAACCCAGATCTAGGTGTCATAAAGTTAGTTAATGGTTCTGTCAGGTAGGTCTGTTTGGGAGGGATTTGCATCGGACTTTGGTTTTATTGCTGATTCAGCTGAACCTACGAGGCCTCCATGACTATCTAACGTGTAAATGAGTCGGGTTTATTGGTCTGCCGTGTCAAACACGTCAACAACATTACATTATTTTCGCTGCCTCTTTGCTCCTCAATTGTTGTTGATCTAAAACATCATTAAAAGATCACTTATGACAAAAAAAAAAAAAAAATCTAAAGTTTTTTGTGCTAATTCTTTTAAATTTTGCTGATCCAGAAAATTTTTCTTTTCTGATCTTGGACATGGGAAGGAAAAAATCTTCTTCAAAGGGAAACTCTGAAAGTCTTATTCATTCTAAAAGCAAAATGGAGGAAAAAAGGCATTTACCTCTTTCTTTACGTTAATAGGTTCTATTTTTATAGACGGTTTCTCACCCTGAGTAAAAGTTATAATTCTCCAGTGCTGGAGTGAGAAATTGGTACCCTTTTGAAACAAGGGGTCCCACTTTGGAGCAGCTGGTATAGAAAGGACCTTAAAAACACAATTTACACTGCAAAAAATGTAAATATAAATATGTAATTTTTTCTTAAAATTAGTGGGGGTTTTTTGGTCCCTTGAGCAGGTAAGACAGTTTACCAATAAAATAAGATGACTAACATTTTAAACAAGGAAAAAACCTGAATGACTGATTTATACTCAGAAACCAGGTCGTCTGCATGTGCATCGCAGTTAACGCAGAGAGTCTGCAGCACCTAAAGTATTAAAGTATTCCGTTCCTAGGCCGGATTTCCGGCTCGTAGCGATTGCCTGTGGGTAAAAAAAAAAAAATCACCCAAAAACAATTGACGCTAAATAAAAATGAAAAAAGACAATCGAAACCCCCCTTGTGTTTGTCAGCCAATTGAATCAAAAGAGCGCTCTGAAAATAAAAGTATTAGCCAATCAGAAGAAGAAGTGTGTACCTCCTCTTTTCATTCAATGGAGGGATCAGATAGATTGTGGTACAGTGCTGAAGGGAAAGTCATCTTGTGCAGATTACGGCTCCATTCAACGGAGAAAAGTCAAAAAATAAATAAATGAAACTTTGTGTTTGTTGAGAAGGATGATAGAGAGAATGGAATTTCATGGAATGGGAACAATACAGTTCCTGAACTCCGACACTCTGTGCTCCAGGAAGCTTATTTACGCATCCAGCAGCTAAAAAGTGCTACGCAAACATGAGTTAGAACCTGGTCATCAAGCTGCTGCTTGTGCGGTCCCGCACACTACACGTTTGGCAGGAGCTACGGCAACAGCTGACGTACCAACGTCAATAACTGACCGTGTATGCTAGTTAAAAATAAGGGTTTGTGCTTTACTCGCCGAACATGACCTCCCATTCACGCTAGATGTAGATGCACTTTTGCCATTTTCTGGATGTTTTTAGTATTGGATTTTCGAAAGTCAAGTTTAGTCTTCAATCGTTCATGCAATCTTTGATTCCATGCCCCCACATCCCTCTGGCAGGGCTTGAAAATAGACACACGCGTATATATCCCTGTATGCGTATTTCCTGTTTGGTACCTTACTTCCTTGTTTTGTTTTTATGACCACCATTGTGGAAAATGACTCATGAAGATGGGCCAGCTAGAAGAGCGAGGTGCACGAGAACGCTGGGACCCTTTTTCCACCTGGATCCCCGCTCTTTTTGGCCCTCATGTCCCTCCGTTGTCGCACAAACTTGCCCCCACTTCCTCACTGCCTCGGCCGTATCTAGACCCACAGCTAGGTTATGATTGTCCCTCTTGCGTTTAAGTATGGTATAGTGCAAACTACGCTTCAATGTTGGGCATAAATCAAAAATCTCTGCGTCATCTGTGGGAGGATAACCGGCCCTAGATATCTCCAATTATCTGATTTTAAGGGCAAAAAAGCTCATTGTTAAAATTAAGAACAAATACAGCGACTTTAAGAATTTTTTACTTGTTTCCTGGTCAGTTTTTACAGATATATTATAGGCATCTATAAAGAAACATTCAACTCAAAATATATAGTTCAATTTCAGCCCAGATTAAACTGCAAATGTAAACTGGATCAAGGAAAATCTAAATCTGCCTGTTTGGGCGCCATAAAGACATCCGATTAAGATTTTCCTCTAGAAACTGAGTTTCTGATCTTTAATTCTCTCCCTTCACTTTTAACCTCTTCACTTAACTGCAGGCAAGTTCTGCTCACACTGTTGTTTACTAGTCACTTCATATGGATGAAAGCTGACACATGGGGGCGCTGTAAGACTGAATTTTATTTAACACAAACTGCACAATGTCTTGACTTTATTTTTGATTATTTAAACTTCTCTAAAATATAAACAGATTTTCTTCTAGAATGAGCGCTAAGTCAGTAGATATCAAATACTGCCCAAAGAGAAAACGTATTATTTATATAGGTATTTTATTTGTAGAGAGGATAGGGCTAAATCTATGACTCCATTATTAACCTGGTAAACACTTGCTTTTATTTCCTTAGCTACTGGAATGCTTCCACTTAATGGATAGTGTCTTTTTTTTTAAACTTTTTTATATACTTTAGGATATAAATAAGTATATAACTTAATCTGTGAGTATAGCTCTGTACTTAAAAATCTTAAATTGTAATATGGAACAAAAAAAAATACCTGAATGCAAACTAAACGGTAACTGGTCCCTTTTTTCAGTCATATTTTTTCTCGATGCCACAGATCTGTTTTACTGTGTTCTCGACATGGACATCCTTTTAGTCAGAGGAATGCAGTTTGTCCTGTTTGCATTAAGATCTCTGATGGTGACAGCTTGTTATTGTTCACAACGTCAGCATCTAAATGTAGATAAGACACTTTGAATGTGTGACCTTGTCACTTCCTTATCAGCTTTGAAAATAACAGTTGATCGTTTGATAAACAAAGTGTGCAAAACAGATCAGAATTTGCACAAAACATTTGATAAAGGATTTTTTGGCTACGATATTTGTGAAATGGACTATACAGAAAATTAAGTATATAAAGTTATGATTAAAATCCTCCTATGTTGGACGTTGTGGCTTCTCAGTATAGTAGCCCTCTGCTATTTATATCATGGTAAATGGCCTGTGGTTGTGTAGGTCTTTTGTCTGAAGTGGTTTAAAAATCAGCTATAAACTATATTTATAATAATAATTATTATAATTAGGGATGGAGCGGTTTTT
>NW_015151349.1:324939-334226 GCF_000732505.1 Cyprinodon variegatus
GTGTTTGGATGCTGGTGTGGGTAAGCAGAGAGATGGTGCCGGCTAGAGGGTGGGCTGAGATGAGAAAGGGGAGTGGTTATTCCCCTTATGACGCTATAAAGGACATGGTTTACACAGGCTTCACCACATATATGATTGTTACTAATTGTTTATAAAGTGAATTTTGCATAATATGGGACCTTTTAACGAGAAACAAGTTGTTACACAAAGAGAGAAAAGTCATAAAGTTAGTAGAAGGAAATTAAAGCAACTTTTTTTGACTCAAATGAAACGACTTTAATAATGAGATCTCAGTGTGGCTCTTATAATCTGTCCTAATCTGACCCTTTTTGTGGAGGTACAAAATCTTTGAGGTTCTATGACCAACAAGGTAACCAGAACACATGACTTTAACTGTTGGATGAAGAAAGCTGTGTGTTTATATGTTGGTAATAGTTTGGAGAATCTTAAACTCCTGATGTTTTCTTCCAGGAGCCCCTCAGAGCACGCTACAGGACCTTCAAACCCCGCCGATTTACAGGACTTCTTCTGCAGAATGTTTAAGGGGGGACCGCCGAATGACATGGCTGCCAACGGCGGAGGCTTTTTTCCCTCAGGTCCGCCCTATCATCACCCGCCCGGTGCAGGAGGGACTCCTTTCTCCTCTCCCTCAGGGCAGACAGGTTTCTACATGCCAGGTGCCCACAGGCCAGAATCCAGCGAGACCTGGCCTGATGGTGGCAAACCTCCCAGGAGGAGAAAGAAGGTCCGAAAACCCTTCCAGAGGTGAAGTCTGTTTACGTGTTTGCGTGTCAAAGCATGGACAAGAGGAAAAAAAAAAAAGGCCATGTTTGTCCCTCGCCTGCCTGTTGGCGTGCCAAGATCTGAACAGAAGGTGGTTGAGCTCAAAGCTGCAGTCAGATCAGCTGATCAAGCAGGGAGTGGATCAGCAGGAGGAAGAGTGTTGAAGGCCAAGGAAGCGGCAGTGATGGTGCTTTCTCTTTAATTTGACCTTATTGTGTTGTCGGTCTTAAACTTGACTGTAGCCTTGAAAACCGAAATCCCTCCAATGCTGTAACCAAGCATCTTCTTTTTTTTAGAAGTTCCTGCCAAATCCCTCATAGCATGATTTATTAAGCCTTTGTTTTCGTTTTTTTGATTGCTTCATTTTTTTTTTTATTTCCCACTTTGTGAGAGAGAGAGAGATGAATGGTTGAGCAGAGGGCTTCAATCGTTACGATTTACAGATCACAGGAGGGGAGAAATGAAAAGCGCGGTTTGTGCAGCTAGATTTAGCCAGTGTTCCCGTTCTAACTGCTGAGTTTGTTCTTCTCTGCCACTGGAGCATCACCTCCAGACTTTTTAGAAGTGATCCAAACGCCCAAAGCTTTTTGGAATCTAGTTTTAGTAAATCTTTACAAATAAAGCACTAAACCTTGTGGCGTGGAGTCGTCTCCAACTGCTCAGTCATGAAGATAAAACGGATTCAGCTTCAGATAAAAAGCTCAGGTTTGTTCTCATCTGCCTGGTGAAACTACAAGGTCTCCTTTTCTAACTCTTCCATAGAGGTCAGAGGTCAACCAGCCCAGGTACTGTAAAAATTGAAATCTAAATAAGTCATTTTTTTTCTTAAAATATGTGCATTTTGTCTTGAATTGAGGAGGTAGGCAAGACTCTTTGCCAATGGAACAAGACATTTTTCATTTAAAATAAAACACAATTGCATTGTCTTATTTCAAGTGCTTATTATCTAATTATCTTATTTTAAGAGTAAAAATACTCCATTAGCAAATCATCTCATTTAACTACTAAAATTTAGGTTATATACAGTTCATTTAAGACATTTTTTTTACTTATTTCTAGATCGTTTTTCCAGCATGACGTTCAGGTCATGCAGTTCTGTCGATGTTTTATTCTAGGTTTAAAAGTTTTCTGTAAAAGCTTTCATAATCTCATCCTGCTCTGAACTTCATGCTGTTCATTCGCTAAAAATCTGATGGTTAGGCGACTTTTAAAGGCAGCACTTTCCTTTTTGTTTTTTACGCTGCAAAAACAATCTAGAAATAGGTCAACATTTCTTAAATTAAGTGTATGTACCCTTACTTTGAGTAGGTAAATAAGATATTTGCCAATGGAATGAGTATTTTTAACTCTTATAAGATAATTAGATAATGTGCACTTGAAATAAGACAATGCAATTGCTTTCTTCTTATTTTTAATGTAAATTCTCTTGTTCCATTGGTAAAGTGTCTCTCTTACAGCCTCAATTCAAGAACAAATGCACTTATTTAAAAAAAAATTACTTATTTAGATATCAATTTTGCAGTGTAGGGGTGTAAACATCTACTATTTGTAATAAAAAGAGATGTTAGTACTTTCAAAGGTATTCTGAATAACCTGGAGGCTTTTTGATTACTAAAATGGTTTTAAGTTAATGCATATTTCCTAAAAAGCTTCGGAAATATTTGTTATTAGTATTAATGAAATTAAAAGACAACTTGTTGTCCTGGTGTTCTTTATCAGAGAAATGAGTTCTTATCAGGAGGCTGCTTACCGCTACCATCATTACACATTTAATTAGAGTAATTGGAATGTTTAATTCAGGCTATTTTTCTATCGAATGAAATGTCTTCCAGGGTAATTTCCATTTCATTTAATAAATCGCAATCATTTCAGATGAAACCGATTAGACTGGAGGCGCTAATCTGAAGAAAAAAAGCAGGGGGAAAAAAAAGACATGCTCTATTTCATTTTCACGCAGCGGCTAAAAATAAATCATCCTCCGTTTCTTTATACTTTTGGTTTGTTTCTTTCTCTCCTCAGCTGTAGCTGCTACACGGTTTTAACACGTTTTATTCCGCGATCGTCACACCTGTAGCCTCTGAGTTACTCTGGGTCAGATACCAGATTCTGGTTGGATTAACGTTAAGAAATGAGTCTATGATGAATAATTGAAACCTTCATTTAGCCTGTAGCTTCTACAGAGCAATCTGCTGCATTGTTTACACCTGAATTGAAGACTATGGGCTGTCATTGAACAGACAAGTGTGTGTGTGTGTGTGTGTAAGGAAGGCACTTGATAAAGGTTATATTTTATATTCAGAAAAGGTTTTCTATTGTGTTAATTTTCTCCTCTTTTATTTCTTTTTGTTTGTTTTGCACACCCAGCGCTGTAATAGAAAGTAGACTGCTTTTGATTTAGAGATATTTCATATGTTTGAAGCTAAACCTCGAGCTGCAGGTGAGTGGGTGGTCTTACTCACCAGGCTGGATGGCTTATTTGCAGATCTTGTTTGCACAGAATCACACTCTGCAGAAGATAAGTGTTGACTTATACTTTAATGCAGAAGAGCAAACTGCTAAAAGGAGCTCTTGTTGCAAATGCTCGTTTGTGCTGGAAATCTTCACCCGAAGGAAAGATATGGAGATGATTGTTTTTTTTTTTCCACAAACAAAGAAATCTAACATGTAGGCTCCTTTTATATCAAGCCAGGAAATAAAATCTAAAACTATCTCCTATGAAGGCAAAGCTTTTCGAGTTAAATTTCTGAATTTGATCTGTTAAAGTAACTTCATCCTGATCTTCATTAGTCGGCTTCGATGGACGGCCTAGCCTCATCCACCACGGTGTTAACAGACTCACTTCCTCTTCATCTCTTGGTGATTTGAGAGTATGAAATGCTGTACGTTTAAAGGTAGCAGTTCAGAGTCCCAAGAGGTCTGTTTCCTTTGTACGTTTTCACACAGAATATGCAGAGATTTTGCAAAAATATTTGACAATCATCAGGGTTTTTTTGTATGAAGTTAAAGAGGCGAGTTCCCAGTTTTAAAGTAATAATCTTGGGTTTCTCCCCCCCCCCCACTGCTTTGTCTGGTTTTCCAAATAAAGAAGATTTCCAAGATGTACAATGTTTGGTGTGTTTTCTGCTCATTTGACTCAGCTTCCATATTGCTGTCTGTAGCAGAGCTTTTATGCAACCTGGCCAAAAAAAAAAAAAAAGTACAGTCTCACCATGCTGCCTCGTTTTCCCCTCGCCGGCCCTTTCACATTCTGTTATGGTTGTGAAAATGGGACAGAGAGGTTGTAAATCTCAGCTCCTTACAAGGAGTTTCTCTAAAGAGACCAGAGTCCCTCATGTGATGTTGAAGGAAAAAAAAAACTGGACTCATTGATGCAAATGTTTGGTCAGCAGGAAGCATTCCTCTGCAGGCTTACATACGACCCATCAAACATTGATTCAACACTTTATAAGGCCTAACCCTCAAACAATGGTGCATTTTTTCAATATAAAATAAAATTCCCTCTTTTTTCCAGTGATTTTCCCCAATAAAATGCAAAATCGGGTAATAAATAGAGAGTGCGAGTGAATGAAATGCAGAATTGTATTGACACTTATAATAATCCCAAAGAGTTTGTAGGGTGGTTTCGTTTGCTGAAGAAGACTATCAAGGACAAGACCGACATGACCGAGATCCAAAGCTTCTCAGCAGAATGTGATTACCAGGCCATGAAGGTTAGGGAAAAATTTAGGCAAATAATCGCTCACAAAGACTTTTCCTTAAGGGAATTGAAAAGACAGATTAAGGTTTTACAAAAGAAAAACAATCTGGTTGGCTGAGAAATCTCAAATGTGTAAAGACATGACAGTCTTGACAGATGAGCTTAGAGTAAGCCAAGTGGAGTGTCGAAGACAAGAAGTTGAGCTTAGGATACTGAAAAAAGTCCCTAAGGTCCGAGGTTAATCAAAAGGTACAACGAAACAATCAAAGAGAACTAAACCCTCAGTGAAAAATTATCTCAACAAGAAAAAAAGTGGAAAAATAATTTAAAAAACAAAAAATACTGGAGGAAACTCTTTTGAAGAAAAAGAATAAATATTATCGTTCCATGTCTAAAATGGCAGACAAGCCATAATACAGAGTTAGATCAAAAGAGAAAGATGATTGAACGTTTAAACAGAGCCTGTGAAGACGCCATGGGCACACCAATCTTAGCGTTAAAAGACAAACAAATAGAATCTCTTACTAATGAGGTTGAACTTTTGAGAAAAGACAGAGAAGAAATATATCAGGAAAAAGTAAAGGAAATTAAAAGTCCGTTGGTAACAAAAATTAAACGGCTTAAGAGAAAAATTTCACGAATGTTATATGAAAAAAGTGATTGCTCTGCAACACATAATGTACAAATACGTGGATTACAGAAAGATATTGAGAAGCTTGAGGGTGACGAGAGAGATTAGAATATAGAGATAAATAAACTAAAGGATCAGATAGATAAGCAGCATAGCGATGTCCAGAACAGTAGGCAAGAAGTAAAAATGATAGAAAATCAAAAGTTTGATTTGCTCAAGGAATTTCAAGATGAAGAGAATCTCAACATGAAATTAAGGATTAAGAACAAATAGAAAACCTAAACAAGGATCTAAAAAAGGAAAATGAGGCACTTCAAGAGGAAATCAATGCAAAAAACACAAAGTTGAACAAATTAGAAAAGGAACGGAACTAATTGCACGGCAAATTAACCGTTCTCCAGGCTGATGTCGCCAAATACAAAAGTACAATCCTGGGGATGAACAATAAATTCAAGCGTATAAAAGGTAACATGCAGAATTGTATTGACACTTATAATAATCCCAAAGAGTTTGTAAGGTGAAGATCCTTATAAACCGACATGCCACCATTAATATGTTTGACAATAAAGTTTAACAATGCATGATGCAAATCCGTGAAGCAGCGAGACCGTGACTTTTAATTTAGGGATTTATAAAGGATTTATGAACTAGTTCTCTACTTACACCTGGAATCATATGTTTATTTTCAAATTTCACATCTTCCAACTGTCAATTATGGGGCGGGCCTATGACATCATTATCTGGACATTCCATTTGGGCGGGGCATCCAGGTGATGACTCAAATCACCTAGGTGGAATGTGGACGGTTGCCCCGCCCATATTGTGGGCGGAGCACATGGAATCTGAGACCTCACAATAACAGAACTGTATAGTTGCGGCTAGGACTTCAGACTGATCGGAGGTATTGTACCAAACTCACGAAAAAATGTCTATAGATCCGTTAGAGGAAAAAAAGTTTCAACTGGCTGAGCTACAAGCAGAAGTTGATAACCAAACTCACGAAAAAATGTCTATAGATCCGTTAGAGGAAAAAAAGTTTCGACTGGCTACGCCACAAGAACAAGTTGATAAGTTATCCAAAGAGCTTAAATCTTCTAGGAAAGAACACAGGGTATTGAAAGCAAAAAATACGGCGACAGAGGCAGAAAACAGGAAACTACTCTTTTCAATGTTCGAGAAAGATCAAAAGATTAAAGCTCTAGAAGCTTCATATAGAGATTATTCTACGAAAATACAGAGGACATTGGAGGAGAAAAACGCAGAGATTGAAACATTTAAAAAGCGAGAAAACTTGTACAACGAAACAATCAAAGAGAACAAAACCCTCAGTGAAAAATTATCTCAGCTAGAAGAAAAGTGGAAAAATGATAACAAAATACTGGAGGACACTCTTTTGAACAATAAGAAGGAATATACTCGTTCCATGTCTAAGATGGAGAAAAAGCTGGAGAAAACAAATGAAGAGTTAGGTAAAAAGGGAAGGGTAATTGAAGCTTTAAATAGAGCCTGTAGAGAGACAGTGAAAACACCAATAAAAGACAAAAAATTTGAATCTCTTCAAGAAGAGCTTAAACTTGAGAGAGAACTCAAAATAGAAACAATCGAGGAAATTAAACGTTCGTTTCAAGAAAAAATTTGTGAAATGCAAAAGGACTTAAAACGCAAGGACATGCTTAAAAAAGATCTTGAATTTCTAAAAGATAGAGAAATAGATAAATTACAGAAAGCTAATGATGATTTTTGGTATGAAAGGACATCTTTGAATAAGGAGATAGCTAAAGGAAAAGATGTGATAGGAAAGCTGCAAATGGATGTCGTGAACTGTAATAACGAAGTAAAAAAGATAGAAAATGAAAAGCTTGATTTGATCAAGCAAAATCAAGAAGTAGAGAATCGCATCATTAAATTAAGGATTATATGTACAACTAAAGAAGAACAAATAGAAAACCTAAACAAAAAAACTGAGGATCTACAAAAGCAAAATGACGCACTTCAAGAGGAAATTAATGCAAAAAACACAAAGTTGAACGAATTAGAGAAGGAACTGAACTGCGTGCGTGGCAAAATACCCGTTCTCGAGGCTGAGGTCGCCAAATACAAAAGTAAAGTCCTGGGGATGAACAATAAATTCATGCGTGTAAAAGTTAACATGCAGAATTGTCTTGACAGTTATAATAATCCCAAAGAGTTTGGAAGGAGGTTTGGTTTGCTGAAGAACACTATCCAGGACAAGACCGACGTGACCAAGATCCAAAGCTTCTCAGCAGAATGTGATAACCAGGTCAAGAATATTAGGGAAAAATGTAATGAAATAATCGCTCACAAAGACTCTTCCTTAAAGAAATTGAAAAGACAGATTAAGGTTTTAGAAAAGAAAGAAGATAGCTGGTTGGCTGAGAAAGCTGAAATGTATGAATCCATGACATTCTGGAGAAATGAGCTTGGAGAAAGGCATGTGGAGATTCGAAGACTCAAAGCTGAGCTTAGGATACTGAAAAAACACCGTAAGGTCCAGAGGTAATCTAAAGGTATTTTGTTTTTTGGTTTTGACTTAAGCCTGATGTTACTGTTTTGATTTGGGTTCTGCTTGTCAGGTTTCTGTTTCTGATGTTTTTTCTTTTGAGTATCCAGTTTTGCTTTGCTCCTTGTTTTCTAATTTTAGTGGGTTAATTCTTAGTTTATTGGGTTTTTCTTAGTTACTTAAAGTTTGCATGGTCTCCCTGAGCATGTGTGGGTTCTCTCCGGGTGCCCCGGCTTCCTCCCACAATTCAAAAACATGACTGTTAGGCTAATTGGCTTCTCTACAGTCCCCTTAGGTGTGAGTGTGTGTGAATGGTTGTTTGTCCTGTTTGTCTCTGTGTTGCCCTGCGACGGACTGGCGACCTGTCCAGGACGGACCCTGCCTCTCCCCCATTGTCAGCTGGAGATAGGCACCAGCACCCCTCGCGACCCCACTTTAGATAAGCATGTAAAAAAATGGATGGATGGAAAAAAGTTGCTCCTTTTTTGTAATTAAGACATCACCTGAAGCACTCAAAGGCCAGCTGCTTCACCTACAAGCTGCCCTGCAGCATTATAACCGGATATCTGTGTTTCCTATAATCATATAATGTATAAGTTTGTTTTTAATATAAAAGGATTAAATTAAACACAACCCTTTATCATCATCCTATGTTACTTACTGACTGACTGATCCAGCCAGGAGTTCTGAAGACTGCTGGAAAAATGGGCAAATAAAGGCTGTAAGCCATCAACATTTCTGATTCTTAGCCACAGCCGACTGATAAAGGAAATCTGAGGGTTTCCTTTTTCCGATCTTCTGATATTTAGTTGCTGTTACTTTTGAATTATCTGATGACTCTTTGAGGAAGTCCAGCCCAGATGTTCAACTTTTATAGCGAAGTTAATATTTTAATGAATGTATTATTTTGCCTGATACAGAGAGAGCATAGCAGATAAAAATATGAGTGGGAGACACCTCTGCACAATTCTATATGTTCAAAAAAAAAAAAAAAAACTGTATTTACCTTCTCTATTAGTCGTTCAAATGAAACCATTTTCAAAGTGGAAAACAGTCCTAATTCCACATTCATCAGAGCCGCTGATACTTCAAACATTGATAAACAGCACCTAGTGAGTGTAGTGCTTATAAAATTTTCATCAATGTAGCAAAATGCTGCTTTTCTCTTTAAACAATGACTTCCTCTCATCAGTACTGATGCTCATGTCAAGCATAAAAAAGGACATGCAAATTGCATAGCACCAACGAAACCAGACCAATAGTGTCCCTAGCAAAGTTCAAATCAAACCGACGCCCTTGCCCCCATGTCTCTTTGCATCCTCTTTTGATATTCTATTGTTTTATAGAACATATCACAATATGTATTTCAGTATTTGTTTGTTAGTTCATTTGTATAAAGATTGTAGCCGTCCAGCTGCATTAGAGATTAATATTTTTTACTATTGTTTCTGACGGTCCTAATACAGTATGTTGAATTTCTCTCCTTTCCCTCGTTGCATCAATGCCTCCTTTGTGACAACAATTATCAAAAATATTAGTATAGGACTTTAAACCTGACATTCAGAGGTACTAAACAAGCTTTAGAAAACCTCTTTGTACATAAAAAGTTTGTTTTCGCTCATTCTTCACCCATAAATTTAGGCAGTTTGTAAGGC
>NW_015151349.1:335486-337510 GCF_000732505.1 Cyprinodon variegatus
AAGCCTCCCAGATCTCCAGATGCATTTGAGATATCAAAAAAGTACTCCAGAGTGTTGTTCAGCATGGGGGTGAGTAGAAAATGAAGGTTAATCATGTTTTGGGTGTACTATTCCTTTAACAAACTCTGGGAATATAATTAGATGCAGATATTGTTGGATGTTTAGTGATACAAATCTACCTTTTTTAATGTAACTTGTGTCCTGAAGAAGCCCATTTTAATTTGGTATATTTAACTCCAGAGGAGTTTTAGTGATTGTGGGCTCATGAATGCTGTGGTTTGAGGTCACAGAAGTTCATTTTTATCATTATCGTTGTCAGAATAAGATTGTACATCCAAATCACTCAGCTACCCTGTGCTGACTAAGGTTCTGTAGTTAAAGTTGGAAGGATGGAGCTAAAATACAAAGCAATCCTAGCAGTACAGCTATTACAGGCTGCTAAAGCTCTTCATTATGTTTACCTAAAAATGCTGCCATAATTTTCTGGAAGACTTGGAGCTGCTGCAAAAGCTGGTTTTACAAAGTAATAAAATCCTTTTTGGAGCTCGACATTCTGTTAAATTATCAGATAAAGCCATTTTAATATATTGCTGTATTGGAGAATTTCCCTGAGCTGGAATTCTGTATCCAAGCTGTTCAACAATCCTGAGGTTTGAGCTAAAAATGCATTTTAAATTTATTTCCACCTGGAAAAAAAAAAAAGACCGCAGCACTTTAAAGGCTCGTTTTTTTTTGTTTTTGTTTTTTTTGTGAATATAGTTTTAATTTCATTTTTTATATTCATAAATGATTATATTTTTCATACAAAATACAGATAATATCTTAAGCACAAGATTCATAAGCACAAAATAATCCAGTCTTACACTTTAAAATTTGGTTTGCTTTTGGAATAAATACTGCAAACCAGACTTATTTATAGGATTGTGAGATTTAAAAGCACATTTCTTTATCTAAAAAAATAATTCAACATTAAAACATAACCTCAACTTTATCTAATAATCACTTGGAACGCTCTTTTGTATAAATCTGGTGAAGAAGGAGCCTTGGTTTTACAGTTTGCCTCTCAGAGCTCCCATGATGCTGCGGAGCTGAGAACAGTCTCTGTAGGCCACCAGGCCTCCGTAATTAGCCCAGCGGTCTGCTCCCGTTTGATCAGCGCGAGGCAGGTGATAGGTCAGTTCTGTGCTGGGATCCTGTACTCCGCTCTCAGACTGCTGCAGACTCACAGCCAAGTCCACCACCCCTCCTCCAAGAGCGCGGAGCAGGGCATGAGGAGCACAGGAGTCCCACTTATAGGTGCTCCCCTCTGACAGGATGTAGGCATCCGCCAAACCCTGGATGACACACAGGATCTTGTACCCGGCCCCAGAGGCGTACATGATGTTTTCTGGGCCGCACACCGAGGTCAGCGCTTCCTTCACAGGCTGCTTCTCGCTGGAGCTCAGCACCACGGACAGTCCCCGCTGTTCCCCCGATCGGCCCGACGGGCTGGACTCCGAACAGATGTTAATGCCGCCGCAGGACACGCCCCAGTAATGCTTCCCTCGCCACCTGAGAAAACAGAAGAATCCACAGTGGTGGCGGATTAGAGAGCCACAGGCGGATTTTATTGAACCTTTTTAATCGGTGGAGATTCATTTAAGAAAAGCAACTGAAGAAGAAGAAAATGGTGCAAGGATTCCGGTTTGTTGGAAGCATCTTGCTAACCAGTTATCAACTTAGTGCTAGTAGGTTCCCAATGAGAAATTCCATTGGGACCAAGTAGCACTAAATTTTAGAAACGACACTGTCAAGGAACGCTATGGACAGAGAAAACATGCAAAAGGAGGAGAGTTTAGTATCAGAGGGCGTGGATGAGTCTCCTCCATCACACATTTTTTATTTAGAGGAGGAAAGCGGGGATGAAGATGTTGTGGAAGAGGACGCCAGGGCGGCAGAAGCTTGGTTTGGTGTAGAAGGCTTCCAGCCGTACATGTTTGAGCCCTTGCCTCGCAACGCTGCCAGTTCTGTTAGCTCTACGCCTG
>NW_015151350.1:0-2513 GCF_000732505.1 Cyprinodon variegatus
TGAGGAGGATGAAGAACATCTAATCTGGGAGGATAATTGTAACGGGAAATAATCCCAGCAGGTAGGGCTGGAAGACTAAAGCACCAGTGGAGGAGAAAATCTTCCTGGTTTCAGTTCCAGACCAGTCTGAAAGTCTGACTGGGAAAACTAGCAGTAGTTCTGTCAAAGCTTTAAACTCAGTTTTCCAGTGAAGCGGTGCTGACTCTCACCTTAATAAGGTCCAAAAGAAAATGGAGCTGCTTTCAGAACAGGTACCAGCAACAGGCCCCAGAGTGCAGATGACGGAGGACCTCTCTCACCAAAGCAGAGAACAGGGAAACTCGCTGAGGTGAGGCTGGATGGCAGGGCACCGCTGAACCAAAACCCAACTGGACTAACTGAACACACGGCCGCCATTATCCTCCAACACCACTGTCATCCTCCTCCAACTCAGCCACGTGATCACAACATTACATAAGGCAAGCCAAAAGGTATGAAACTGGGCACTTTTACCTGGCGTTTTGTTTGAACAGCCAGAAAAATGCCTGCTCAGAGGTCTTACTCAGGTCAGACTCCAGTCACTTATTTTATCAGTTGAAAGAACTGATTGAGTTCAGTCCGCCTCCATTCCAACCTTTTGGGATCTGGAGGTCTGTCCACCTTTCTCCAGCAGAGGGCGCCCTAGGTCTCCTGGAGCTGAGCTGACGATCACACCTGCGGTTCATTGTGTCATCAGGAGACCAGCATATAAGCAGCAGCTGGACTACACTTCAGCGCCAGAGTGTTAAGCCAGTTATGGTTAGCAAAGCCTGAGCCAACCAGTCTGTCTGATTCTCTGACTCCCCTGAAACCTGAATCCAAATCTAATCAGCTTTTTGTCCTCTCTGCTTCTTAGGAAGAACCCTGACTGAACCCTGGAACTCTGGAAGAGTTTCTCAGCTGAAGCCTGCCTGCCTGCTCTCAGAAGCACATCTGAAGAATCAAACTTCTGAACCTGCCTGCCCGCTCTCAAGAAGAGAACTGGAAGAAATCCTGGCCCTGAACAGTGACAAGTCTGAAGTCCAGTCCTGTCGTTGCTTAGCCCTCTGCCAACCACCTGCCTCTGGACCCTCCTGGTTCCCTCTCTCTGCTGCTCAGCCTGAACCACATGACAGGTACAGACCTGCACAATTCCTCTGACAAGATCAACCGCATCCTGGCTAACCAAACTGTCCCTCTCTGCAGGGACCCCGGTGTGACCAGTCCCGGATCTTTTTCCCAGCATCAGTACTTTAACTTTGTCTTTTTATTAATAAACAGTAAAACTCTTCATCAGTCTCTGTTGTGTTCTGCATGTGGGTTAGGAACCTTAATCCCATCATGACTTAACACTCTGGCCAACAATCTAATCCAGCAGTCCACCTCCGGAGGATGATTGAGGAACAAGGAGTTTTGATCCAAGGCCATGACTCCACCCTCCATGAGTTTAACACACGTTTGGAACAACAAAATCAAACTTTACAGGAATTAGCCGGCTATCTCAACAATGCTAACCCCAGAACGGAGCCAGCTCAACTTCCGGTTTCTCGATCGACATCCGGGTTAAAGCATCCGCTTCCGGTTGGAATGAATGCACGCTTAAAAGCGCCTATTTTAAGGCCCTAGACGAAGAAATAAAGGATGAACTCGCCACAACCGACGAACCAGCTACTCTGGAAGAATTAATTAGCCTAACCATTCATTTGGATAACCGACTTCGAGCCAGAACCAGGTCAAGATTAAGAAGCTATGTTTTCTCTGTAACTGCCCCTAAGACTAACTGCTCTTCTGCTTTTTCTACTCCACCTGAGATTGATTCTAGGCCACGGAATCGTAACCAGTCAGCTCCTGTTCATCCTTCTTTAACTCATGGCGTCTCTCCTCCCACAGAAACTTCTGATGTGGAGCCTATGCAGATTGGTCATACCAGACTCACTTCAGAGGAGAGGCAAAGGAGATATAAAGGGAACCTATGCATGTATTGTGGAGAACCCGGCCATTTTGTCTCCACCTGCCCAGCAAAGGTAAAAGCCGGGGTCCGCCAGAGGAAATGAGGAGTCTGGCGGACCATCTGCAATCTGAAAATTCTCCTCATCTATTGCTACCAGCTACTCTGTTTGCTGCTGATCAGACTCTCACCTTGTCTGCCTTTATTAATTCCGGTTGTGAGAAGAATTTAATTGACTCAAACCTGGTCCAACAGCTAAACATTGAAACCCATCCTCTGAAGAAACCTCTTAGAGTCTCAGCCATAGACGGAAAGAAATTACATCAAGTTACTCCGTAAAATTCAAAAAATATCCACTGGACTTGGTATTCAAGATTTGAAGATGTTTCGCCACCTCTCCAGGAAGCTTTCTCAATTCAAATGTCTGGATCAGCAGTGAGTTTGAGTCTTATATGGACAAGGCCTCGTATTGCTTGGAAACAAGCAGTGGTAACCGATAAATGGGTCGTTTAGTTCCATCGTTAGCCTGTAATATCTGAACCTGTCTATGATTCTAGGGGTCGGTCGT
>NW_015151350.1:3468-4782 GCF_000732505.1 Cyprinodon variegatus
GGACTTCTTTAACAACACAAAACATAAGGGGAAGGACAAAAGGACAAAAGAATGTCCTTTGTCCACAAGGTGTAGGTGTACTGCGGAGTCTTGTCCAGAGTCGGCTGCTCTTCTGTGTTGGGCCATGCGTCTGTGGAGAGGTTGTTTTGTTTCGCCAATATAAAGATCAGAGCATTCCTCGCTGCACTGAACAGCATATACCACTCCGCTCATATTCGGTCTGGGGGTTTTATCTTTAGGATGCACTAGCATCTGTCAAGTTACTCACCAGACTCAGCCTCTTCAACTCCTGATTTCTGGTAACCACAGAGAGACTATAACCTTCTTTGTTTTTCCATCAGCCTGTTCATCCCTAGTTCTTGGATATGAGTAGATTGAGCAACACAACCCTCATATAAATTGGGCAAAGAGACACACTGAATCGTGGACTGCCTCCTGCCATGTCTCCTGTCTTCGTTCCGCAGCCCCCGTCATTCAGTCTCCCAGTAATCAAAGGGAGCCAGACCCACCCGATTTGTCTTCAGTACCATCTGAATATCACGATCTGGCACCAGTTTTCAGCAAGGTCAGTGCTTTGTCTCTTCCTCCTCACAGACCATGACTGTGCTATAGACCTGTTCCCCGGGAGCAGTCGGCTCTTCAATATCTCCAAACCAGAAAGAGAGACAATGGAGAAGTACATTAAGGAGTCCCTAGCTGCTGGAATTATTCAGCCTTCTTCATCTCCTCTTGGTGCAGGCTTCTTTTTCATTGGTAAGAAGGATGGATCTCTCCGACCCAGTATAGATTACAGAGGCCTTAAAGGAATTGTACACCCAAAACATGATTAGCCTTCATTTTCTACTCACCCCCATGCTGAACAACACTCCGGAGGACTTTTTTGATATCTCAAATGCATCTGGAGATCTGGGATGCTTCTTGCTGTCTGCTGACATTCAAATAATGGAGGTCTACGGTGCCCGAGACAGAAAGGTCCATAAAAGTCCACAAAAAACGTGTCAATATTCCTCCATACTGCTCGTCCAATGTATTCCAAGTGTCCTGAGTGGGTAGCATCCAGAACTTATTCGAAACGAAGTCATTTAGAATGTTTTTAGAGCATGAACAGTAGTGTATAGGATTTCCTGAAAGTGTGCGCCAGCGTGTTCAGGACGCTACGGAAGCCGGCAAACCAAACCAGATGAAAGTGCGCATTCAGCGTCTGCTCTGCCGATAATGCAAGCGTAGAAGAAGAAATGTGCTGTTTACCTGTGCAAAGAAAGAAACAACGAAAGAAAAATGTTCAGTGTTGAGGAAGAGCATGAGTTCTTTGTC
>NW_015151350.1:5283-13886 GCF_000732505.1 Cyprinodon variegatus
TAATGCTCCTGCCTGTTTTCAAGCCCTGGTTAACGACGTGTTGAGAGACTTTCTCAACATCTTTGTTTTTGTTTATATTGACGACATCCTGATCTATTCTAAGAACCTGTCAGATCACAAGAAACACGTTCGTTTGGTTCTTCAAAGACTTCTCGAAAACAAACTTTTTGTCAAGGCTGAGAAATGTGAATTTCACCAACCTTCTGTCACCTTTCTAGGATTTGTGCTCGAGGTCGGGCAGGTGAAGCCATCAGAGGACAAGATTAAAGCAGTTCTGGATTGGCCTACCCCCGAGAATCAAAAACAACTTCAGAGGTTTTTGGGTTTCGCAAACTTTTACAGGAGGTTCATAAGGAATTACAGTCAGACAGCCCAGCCACTCACTGCCTTGACATCAGTTAAAAGAACTTTCTACTGGTCTGCTGAGGCCGAGGCCGCATTCAATAAACTTAAGGCTCTTTTTTCCAGTGCACCCATTCTCATTCAACCTGACCCCTCTAAACAGTTCATTTTAGAGGTGGATGCATCTGAGTGGGAGCAGTCTTATCCCAGCAATCGGACTCTGACAACAAGACTCACCCATGCGCCTTCTTTTCCCGCAGGCTTACTACAGCTGAGCAAAACTACTATGTCGGCGATAGAGAACTTCTGGCTATCAAACTGGCTCTGGAGGAGTGGCGGCATTGGCTAGAGGGCGCTGAACACCCCGTGTTGGTATGGACTGACCACAAAAATCTATCCTATATCCAGTTTGTCAGAAGGTCAAACCCACGTCAATCCCATTGGTCACTCTTCTTTTCACATTTTAACCTGATCATCTCCTACAGACCTGGTTCCAAAGAATGTTAAACCTGACTCTCTCTCACGTCTGTACTCACCTGATAAACCTGAAGAACCTGAATATGTCTTGCCTGCCAGCTGCACCGTAGGGGCTGTTTCCTGGGAAATCACTGACCTGATCAACCTTGCCCTAGTTTCTGAACCTGACCCAGGAAATGGACCTCCAAACCGAACGTACGTACCTACCTCTGTAAGATCCCGATTGATTCATTGGATGCATTCTGCCAAATTTTCAGCCCATCCAGGTGTTAGCAGAACCATTGCCCTGATCACTCGCCGTTTCTGGTGGCCGTCCCTCCACAAGGACGTAAAGGAATATGTTCTGGCCTGTCCCATCTGCGCCAGAAACAAAGCATCTCATCAGCCTCCCTCTGGTCTGCTTCACCCCTTACCTGTTCCGTCTCGACCCTGGTCCCACAAAGCAGTGGATTTTGTAACTGGCCTCCCTGTCTCCAAGGGTATGACTACAATACTCACAATCATTGATAGCTTTTTTAAGACCTGCCATCTTGTTCCCCTCAGGAAGCTCCCTACTGCCTTCCAGACTGCACAACTACTCATAAAACACATTTTCCGACTCCACGGCATCCCTCAGGAGATCCTATCTGACAGAGGCCCCCAGTTCACAGCTCAGGTCTGGAAAAACTTCTGTTCTGCACTCAACTCCGAGATACTCACCTCAGGTTACCACCCACAATCCAACGGGCAAACAGAAAGAATGAACCAAGAACTTGAATCCACTCTCCGTTGCCTGACTTCCACCAACCCAACCGATTGGAATCAATTCCTGCCCTGGGTAGAGTATGCTCACAATTCACATAAATCATCTGCAACCGGTCTGTCTCCATTTGAGATATCACTAGGATACCAGCCACCACTCTTTCCTGCTGATGAAAAAGAGATCTCTGTTCCGTCAGTCCACCATCACATCCGCCGGTCCCATAAAATTTGGAAAGACACCATCTCAGCCCTGAATCTGACATCTGCACAGAATAAGAGATTCTTAGACCGTAAAAGACGTCCAACACCCATCTACTCTCTTAGAAACCTTAATCCCATCATGACACAACCTACTAAACATGAAATTTCAGATGTGTTATGTTTATGAAAATGACATTTGTAATGTTATTCTTCCCTTTACATGGATGTGTAGAGTAGATGGGGATAGCAATTCTGGCAATATGGAATGAAATAAAAACCTGATGTTGGAACAAACACCTTTTAAAGAATAGCACAACATAGAGAAATTATAAGTCAATATAAAAAAACAAATATAGATTTAATTACTAAATTTGACAAAGGATAAAAAAATATTCCAACTGGATGTAGCCTATAAGTGCACAGTGGCGCAAAAAATGGGTATGCAACGCATAGGGGCGCTGCACTAGGGGGGGTGTAAAAACCCCTTCTAGAATTTTTTTTTTCTAGTATATATATATATATATATATATATTTAACAGCATAAAATGATCAAAAACAGAGTGATGGCACTGATTATGCGCCTCTCTGATCCTTCACCTCCCCTCCTATCGCTCTCCCTTCCACACAGGTGGTTTGGGCACATGCTACGTTCACAACAAAAGCAGCAAGAGAAGAAAAAATTTTGCTGCTTGTACAAATTTAGTTCTGAAGCGCCTCTGAAGCAGCTTTGCTGCTCTATCTGTGCGGTGGAAAAGTGGGCCCGATGTGCGTTTGGGCGGAGCTACCCTATCCTTTTTTTACCTGGAACAATGGCAGTTTAATATGCTGTGATTGTCGGAATATAGTAGTTTTAATATGTTTTTCATTAAGAAAGTCCTCTTGAAAACTTCATCTGTGCAGTCAGTTCATCAGGATTTATGATCCTGCCTTCAAATATTATTCTGCTGTCGGAGCCAGTCAGACCCCCACATACCAACGGTGCTGTCAGTAGGAATCCCGTTCAACAGCAGCCTATGGCCTTTGTCTGTTCGGCAGGAAGGTGGTTTTCATCTACATAATCCAAACTGCAGGCACCAGGATAATAAAAGTGAACATGTTTTGCCGGCAGATTTCAGCGTTTTAAGTTAATTTAGGCGTTAATAAGCGTTAATAAACAGTTTCAGAGGAGTGTTCATAGTGATCTGTATCATCAGCGATGTGTCTCTCTCCCTGCTTGGTCCCAGATCAGCCTCTCTGATTTGTTGATGTGGTGCGTCGAGCAGCAAAGGTTTAATTTTTCCAAATCCAGCAGCAGCTGCATTTGAGGCGCAGCTCGCGTGTTGCATGCGTCAGATGTTTAAACGCTCACGACTAGCTGCTTCTGCTGCTCAAAATGCACTGCGGGACTTAGGTGCTGTTAGAGTGATAATTATAAAATTATTGTGTGGACATATGAAACATTGAAAGAAAGAAGATGCTACATTTGTATCCTGTGATTCAACCAGAAGGGTCATAAACTTTTATGACCTCCAGTAGGTCATGAGGCAGAATCACACGGTTGTGTGCNACCTCCAGTAGGTCATGAGGCAGAATCACACGGTTGTGTGCTTATTACCTGCATCCTCCCAGATAATAATTACTGGGTCTTCTGTTTAAGGCCCGCCCTATGATGTTGTAAACTGTTAATAAAAGGCTTTGCTGTGAAAGGATCTGTGTGAGAAGGTGCTGGTTTCTGAGCCAGCAAACCAAACTTTTCAAAACTATTTCTTTAATTTTCTTTTTTTTTATTGTAAAATGAACAGAGACTATACTCATGAGAATCCAGAGTGGAATAAAGGTGCCAACCACCGGGAGCAGGAACAAATTAAAAGCAAATGTAATGATAGAAACCTTAGTCAGTTAAGTCACATGCGGCTGTCATGTTGCACATCTCTGATGTTGCTGCTGTTTTATTGTAAAAAAGTCCATAGCTGGATATTGGGTATTTATTCTCCAGGTGCAGTTTTATATTGTTAAAACACTTTACAGTACAGTATTTTATTGTTTATTTTTTAACTATTCAATATTAGGTTATTCTTATACATTTATCTAAGCGTCATATTTGTGTGACCATTAGTTAAGCAAATTGTGCAAAATAGCACAATAAAAAAATAAAACTATCAGATTTATAGTCCCCACACTGCAGATATATTAGAATATGTCCTTTAAATACAGCCAAACCCATTTACACAGTAACAGATAAAACCCCTTAAAAATAAATAAACATTATCCGCTACATATCTGACTCAATAACCATTAGAACAACTATTTTCATGAGTTTTTTTTTCAATAGATAACTTTCAAGACAACAAGCTGTCTACTGAAAGGTTTCAAGGCTCTAGAAAAATTGCATTTCCTCTTTTAAGTGAAGCTTGACTTGATACTTCCAAATTTGACAGCAGCCCTTAGAGCAGGGGTGTCCAAACTTTTTTTCATGAGGGCCAAATACAGAAAAGAAAAAAAAAAAAGGCGGGGCCACACACACTAGAGGTGGCATATTAACACATGAATACTGTGCTTATTTCTAACTCGCCTATAATGTGAAAAACATTGCAGTCAGTGGGAGCAGTGGTGCTGTCCTTTGGATTGAAGGATGGTGGACATGTCAGAAGAAAGTTTGGTGGTTGAAACACGAAGGACTTCACAGAGATAGTTATCAGTCATTTTGGTTCGCAGTCTGCTTTTGTTCTGATTTAACAGAGAAAATGTTTGTTCACATGTTTATGTTGAGCCAAACAGGCTCATCATTCTTTTTGCTTGGCGTCTCATCAGAGGAAACTTGGCATTATCCAAACTCTGATAGAATTCAGGGAGGGAGAGAAGCTAATGTTGCCTCTTCAGAGAATCATCACAATGCATTTCAATCAGCTCTAACTGCAGACTCTCTTCCACTTCTTCTGCATCCACCAGGAAGGGGGTCGAGAACAGCTTGATTTGTTTTTCAGTGTTATGCCATATGCCATGATCATACTTTTTGGACAGTGGGAACCAGTGTCCATATTTCATCCTGATAGGATTACCAGAGAAGAAAACG
Organism: Cyprinodon variegatus; assembly: GCF_000732505.1. Classification (NCBI taxonomy): domain Eukaryota; kingdom Metazoa; phylum Chordata; class Actinopteri; order Cyprinodontiformes; family Cyprinodontidae; genus Cyprinodon; species Cyprinodon variegatus. The sequence continues at coordinate 10,097 of NW_015151350.1, forward strand.
CAGCTTTGGTGAATAACAGCTGGAGGACTTCAGCAGCCCCCACTTTTTCAGCCAAAGCAGTCACAAGCAGCCACATGGAAGCCACCAGAGGTGTGAGGTGTGAAAAACCACCTCCCTCTGTAAGGACAGACAAAACCACAGAGCACACAGGATTCTGCCTCTTTTCTCTTCTTTCTCCCTCTTCGGATCCAGCCTGCTTCTGCTTCTGCGCTCAAAGCTGGGGCCCACTGTGGCGCACAGTGGAGATGTGGGCCCCAGGGGAACCAGATCTCCAGAACCATCACGGATAAGTCGAACCCTTCAGAACCAACTGCTCCAACAGAACTTTTGCAACACATTTCTCTTGAGTTTCAGAACTTACAGAGCCAAACTGGATGAAGACCATGCCCTGGTGTGAGACTGAGAGTGTTGGGATCTGGAGATCTGTCACCTTTCTCCAGCAGAGGGCGCCCTGGGTCTCCTGAGCTGAAGCCACCAGCACACCTGCGGCTGATCATCTCATCAGGAGACCAGCTTTATAAGCAGCGGCTGAACTTCCCTTCAGTGCCGGTGTGTTAGACCAGTTATGGTTAGCAGACCTTAGCCAAGCCTGCTTGTCTGAATCTGACTGCCCTGAAGAGCAAACTTGATCCTAACTAGTTTTTGTCCTCTCTGCTTCCTAGGAAGACCTGATTGAAGTCTGGAGCTCTGGAAGAGCTCATTGTCTGAAACCTGCCTGCCTGCTCTCTGAAGCCAAACCTGAAGATCTACTGTCTGAATCTGCCAGCAGTTCTCAAGGAGAGAACTTGGAAATCAACTCAAGGTCTGAACTTCACTAGTCTGAAGCCAAGCCCTGCCGCTGCTAAGCCCCCTGCTGAACCCTCAGTCTCTGGACCCTTCTGGTTCCCTTTCTCCACCGTTCAGCCTGAACAACCATCAGGTACAGATCAGTTCCAAGTTCTGTCAGGACTCTCCTGATCCCTGGCTAACCAAACTGTCCTTCTCTGCAGAGAACCCTGTGATACCAGTCCTGGACCCGTTCCAGCATCAGTCCAAATAACTTTATTGTGTGCTTTTTAAAAATACACAGTTTAAACCTTTACTCAGTCTCCGTGGTGTTCTGCATGTGGGTTAAAGCCATTAGACACGTCATGACAGAGAGGACCCCTGCTGTGAGACTGAGACAAAGAATCCCTGACTGCAGAGCTGCAAATGGATGAAACTCAAGCTTTCCAAATGGTCTGGCATGATTAGGGACAGAACAAGCAATGTGTCTTTTGATGATGCTAATCATATCGTGTGTTTACTGCCGAGTAAAGACGACGCTAATTGTTGCTAAAGAATGGACTGCATGCTACGCTATGCTACAGGAATATGTGTTGAGCTGCTGCTAAAGCTTGGACAAGCTTTATTCACTAAGGATTTAAACACTGATATAACCTTAGTGTTCATATGTTCCTCAAATGCTCATTACATTTCCATTACACAGTATGACCAAGAGTCATTTAGTGGAATCCTGATGTCTATTCACTGCTAGCTATTTCAAGGAGGGTAAAGAATCACTTAGCTAAAGGTTATTGGTTCTTGAATAAGCAAATCATTCAATAAAACATTATTTCGCCAAATAATGTTTTATTTACCTCATGGATTAGCATAGTGAATTGGTCTGAAAACATTCCAATTTCTTTAAAATTAGTGAAAAGCTAATTTGATCATATCACAAATTATTCCAGATAAACATTGGTTTCAAACACAAAATCCATCTTAAACTGTAATATGTTTTTCAACCTTTTTCCCCTTCCTCTTCGTACATAGTAATTAGTTTAGTTTAGTTGAGTTTTACTAGTCTTAGTTTAGAGTGTTAAACTGAAATACGTTTGACTTGGAGCTGAATGAGTTTTGTTAATAAAATCTTAAATTTTGAACAGAAGTTGTGGTGAATTTATTCCATTTATGTGCAGAAATAACTGTTTGACCATTATTAGTGCTCGAATCACTCTTTCATCTATTGTTCTAACACACAGTTAGTAGGACTGTGTGTCATAAACAGTATATAACAGCTGAAATAATATCTGATTAAATAAGATATTTTACATCTTATTTTACATATTTACATCAATAAACATCTTAAAGTATCAGAAACATAAATTCCCAGCGGGCTGGGAATAGAAAAGACTATAGAATCACAACATCAATGACAGAAAAATCTTGGAAACGCTGGTTGAATGCTGTCAGGAGAGATACAAACATACACATATTTTTCCTTTTTAGCAGAAAGGTCGGCCTTTGGAAAAGCAGACTTGATTTCAGACAGCGCAGGGAAGTACGCAGCATTAAAGCCTCGTAGTTGTTGGGAGCTGGAGAAGTTCCATCTTTCTCCAGCAGAGTCCGCAATGGATCCTCCTGAGCTGAGCCTTCGACACACCTGAGGCGCACCTGAGGCGCATCTCATCATCAGAGGATCCACAGTATATAACCTGCCTTCAGACCTTGCCTCGACGCCGCAGTGTTAAATCCAGTTTGGTTAGCACCTGAGCCTAGCATCTTCTGAGAACCTTTTGCTGCCATTGAGTCCTGATTGGATTCTAATCCTTTTTGTCTCTGCTTTCAGGAATCCTGTTTTTCTCTTGTGAGCTCTGGAAGAGCTTAACCTGCCGAGCCTGTCCTCNTCCAGAGTGTTGTTCAGCATGGGGGTGAGTAGAAAATGAAGGCTAATCATGTTTTGGGTGTACTATTCCTTTAAGGCCGGTGTTCTGTCAGATCAGCATACTCCGTCAGACCGGCATACCTATAGTCAATACGCATGCGCAAGATGTCAGATTTTCGTTTATCCCTTTTAGTTTTGTACTAAAAATAATCTTTAAACTACCTTGACGGGCTTATCCCTTTAATCAAAGACAAAAAAATCAATTTAAGGTCAGGTCGCCATACTCTTCAAAAAACACCAAAAGGTAATTTAATACATTTTTTGTACATGACTAAAGGGATACACGCCCGTTGAGGTAGGTTAAAGTAAATTTTTCTTACAAAACAAAAGGGTTAAACGGGTATTGACTATGGGTCTGACCGGGTATGTGCGTCTGACAGAACACCGGTACCGATTATTACATGACTAAAAATGACACAGTGGTAGCTAATTTTACACACGTCTAAATCTACACAAAGAAAACATGGCTACCTCCTGCTTAATCGATTATATTTAATGATCTTTTGATCATGGCAAGGTAGCTGGAGCAGTTTGACACAGTCAGTCGATTTCTTACATAAATTGCAAAATATAGTAACTTCTCCCAGACAGATCTCAGATGGTTCAGGATATATTTAGAAAATAGAAAGCAGTGCATCAAGTTAATGGAATGAAATCTAGTTTTCGAAATGGGTGTTCCACAGGGATCCATTTTAGGGCCACTTCTTTTCTGTTCATATATCAATGATTTACAGAATAACTGTAAAGCTGCCGAATGTCTGATGTATGCAGATGATGCCATTATATATAAATGTACAAAAACTCCAGAAAAGCCGCTGGATAGAGAGAGGGTGGAAGTGTCTCTGAACTAAAACAAAACAGTCATTTGCCATCAAGTCAGTAGCAACCTTCCTGTTTTAGTTTGAATACCTGGCTGTCTTTCTGGATTCTCACCTCGTTGTTTAAAAGGAAAAGTTCGGTCAGCAAGAAATTATCAATGGATCATTATCTATACCTAAAACTAATACGTTCTACGTGATTTAATGTATTTAGCGTTAATCAGTAAAAAAATAAAATTATAATTTTCGTTGCGATCACTGAGTCTGGGAGCGGCCATTTTTGCCC
>NW_015151350.1:15406-16916 GCF_000732505.1 Cyprinodon variegatus
GAATACAGGAGCACCCGTCCCTGGTGACCAGGAGCCCCTTCATCTAACTCTGTCCATCATGATCATCCCAGCAGCTGGGTCTGGTGTGTGTGACCCCCACCCTTCACCATTGACCATTTGCAATAAAGGCTATCAGTGGCAAAAAAGAAAATAAACCAGCAGCCACAGAAAGAGCGGCTAAATCCATCAGCCATCAGGATCAGGACTCCAGGGGTGCCAAAGGGGGAGTGGTCATAGCCACCCTGTGCAATGCCTTGGCCACCACATTGACCCCCCCTCTGGCCAGTGTAAATTGTACTCATTAGTTTAGCATTTCATCCCATTATGCACAGCCAGCGATTAAAAATTACATAATAAACCATAACCAGGTGTTTACTTCAGTCTTTCTGATTTCTACAGGCAGGTTTTCCACAGTAGTAGAGTTCCGTGGCCACCCCAAGATTTTTAGTGGCCCCATCTGGCCCCCCCTATGAAACCTTCTGGAGGCGCCACTGCAGGACTCAGCAAACTAAGAGCCAACAGTCCCACACACGCCATGCCTTTTTATTCTGTTTCCCATTTCCTGTTTATATTAATAAAACAAAACACAGTTTTACTTCCTCGGATGGTGAATAATTAAAGTAACAAAGAAGTCATTATAGTCGTGTTTATCACGCTAATAAACAACCACATTCCTCGCCTGAAATGAGATGAAATATCCGATAACCAGAGCCAAAGTTTCCAGCAATCCGCTGTGGTGTCATCATGACGGCTCTCCTTTCTCCTCTGTGTGTTAACTCCCATTCTTGACTTTCTAAGTATGAGGAACTGCTGCCTATCTCCCTCCACATCTCTATGTTTATATTTCTAGTACCTCGCAGATGAATTTCTTCATGTTGACTCATTTACGCAGCGGATTTGACAAATAAAAAACAATCTCCTGTGGTTTGAATTTGTTTGTGTGGATCCTTATAACCTGCCAGGAACCAACAGAAAACACCAAATACTCGACTAGCAGCAGCTGTGTTTTCATTATGTCTGCAAAACATTGCAGATATTCTGCTGTTGTAGAAAAAATAAATTCCCCATGACGATGTTTATAGGTTGGTACGTGCCTTAAATAATTAAAAGCATGCATCTCCATCAGCCGCCCACTACTTCCTGTCTGCTTTGTCTCTATCGCCTCTTATAATAGTTTGGAGGGAATTTTGTTCCTTTATTGTTGCAAAGTTTCACATATAGAAAGTGGGAAAACATTCAATCCAGAAATGAAACTTAGAAAAAAGTTTTTTTAGAGTTTGAACAGAATTTGCTTTTTTTTTAAACTTATTGTTTTATTTTCTTTTTTTTTTTAACAAACTTACATTTTTCCCCCAAAAAATTTCCACATTTCTCTTTTTAAAGACATTATCAGCAACATTTGATTGGTCAGGAGGGCGTGTTTGTATTCGGCTTGAAGTGAAGAGAATGGGATCTGTAAAACCAATAAAAAAAAAAGAAAATTGTAAAACTCAGACTAAAAACCCGAAAA
>NW_015151350.1:17975-23990 GCF_000732505.1 Cyprinodon variegatus
ATGTTTGTAGGAGAGTCTTTCTGCTTCTGTATTGGAAATAAATTGAACATTTATGAACGGTTTTTAATTTAATGTTTTTCCAGAGGTGCGCCTCCTGCCAAACAACATTTGATCATGTGATACAAATACATTTTTTGTCTTTTTCTTTTTTTTACTGATCTGTGAAATGCACCAAGTTAATTAATGTTTCCATCAAGAACATGTTATTGTTGAGCATTTTGATGGTCAATGGGAACCCAGCTGGCGTGTAAAAACTGATTAGCTGATAAAACAGAAACCAAAGTAGAATGTAAAAACAAAGTGATGCAACACAGCTGAGCTCAGAGACTGATAAGATAAAAAGTCCAAGTTTTACGTCTTGGTGGAAATATTCAGGTTTCTCCACTTTCTTTTTTTAGCAGTACTTTTCATTCCTGCTTGTCTTGTTCTTTTCTTTCCAGTAGGCAGAGGGAAACCCTCAGGCAGTGTGCGGTAAACGGAGGGCGGCGTTGCTCCAAGAAGGATTAATGATTACAAACAACATTCATTCCTCTGCAGGAAAACGGCCTGCTGGAGATTTATTCCTCTATTATTCCAAAGCCATTTCTTTCTATAAAAGCCTCAGAACCAGGAGGAGGTTTTAGATTTTCTGCTTTATTAAGATCGGAGTGTTTCCCAGAAATTAATTTTCATTTTTGCTTCACATAACCAACAGCCAGCCGTAACTACTGACACAAAGACGACTGAATTAACAGTTACTAGTTCCTCTGCAGCTGATGCTGTTTTCTCTCTTTACCTTTTAACTAACTGAAGGATCATTTCAAGGAAAAAATAAATCCTTCTAAAGCAGACAGACTGTTTTGAGTCTCCCTGGTTTTTCCATCTTTTCCTCCATTTTTCAGAACTTCGCCTCCTCCTTTCAGCACCACTCAATATTTAGAACATTTAAATCTGAGCTTTTAAACAGCTGAAATGTTCTTTGCTCACTTTGTGCTGTTATTTATTTGGACCCCACCTTCTAAAGAGGCATGGAGACTTATTCCTTTTAGAGTTATTCATTAGCTGCACGTCTCCCAAACCAGTATGTGACAAATGGAAACCATTGGATCTTTTTCTCTACATTTTCCCCTCACTCTGCCCACGTCTCTCCTGCAGCGCTTATGTTTGCTTTGCTGCTCACTAAACAGGTTATTCTGAGGGAATGGAAATCCTCAACTCCTCTTTGTTTTAAAGAATGACTGATATGCTGTCCGGTGTTTTCTTTATCAAACCATCATAGGTTCTTAAAGTGTGAGGACCTTCCAGTATGAACAAAGTAGCGTCTGTAAAGATCGTTTATTGGTATTTTTCTTATTTTTCACTTTCTTTTTTCATTGATACTCAGTTGTTTTATTGTGATTTGTTTAAAATGCATTTTCTGAGCAGCCAGAATAAAAAAAAAAAAGATTTTAAGAGTAACTTTGCTTTTTTCTAAGACATTGTTTGATTTTATTTGAAAGAAATATACATTTTTTTTTAAAGATTTCAGATTTAGAATTTTGAAATTAATTTCAAGGCAAATATAAATATGAAAAATATATATCTGTATAATTGATTAAAAATAACTCTTTTGATGTATAAAAAAACTTAGAGAATAAAACAACAAAAAAATAACATTCAGTGGAATTATTTGAAATAATAAAATCTCGGAAAACATCTGTTACTTTCACTCATTTTTGAAAAAAAAATGTTTTTCAAAGTTTTCCTTTTTTATTGATGCTCAGTTGTTTTATGCTGCTCTGTTTAAAATGCATTGTTTTCTGTTTTGTAGATTAATATTCAAAGGAAATGAAACCCAGAATTAAAACTTTGTACAACTTTTAAATAAAAAAAAAAGATTGTAATGTTTTCTCAGATTTTTTTTTGCTTTTATTTGAAAATTGTATACTTTTTTAAAGAAATATTTTGAATTTTTATTTTCACTTCAAGCTGAATTTTGTTGTAAATTTGTTTTCTGAAATATAAGTTTGTTTCAAGATTTGTAAAAGTGTTTCAGATTTTGTGTAGTTGGTTTGCACTTCCCAGCCACCGTACTTTTGACATTGACCAATAAAAATATAGCAAGCTGGCCAATAGAAATGCTGAATTGAGAGGAAAGCCCCCCATAAAGGGAAGAAAATGTGTTCTGTAAAATGCAATTTGTATTTTTTTTTTTTCTGAAAAACAGAAATTTGGATAAAAAAAAAATGAAAGTATAAAATCTGTATGCTGGTGAAGATTCTTAGTCATCCAGGTCATGGTCATTCAAAAAAAGTAAATAAAAAAACAATCCACTGGACTTTGTTTCCACGTTTGAAGACGTTTCTCTTCCACCCAGGAAGATTTTTTAATTCAAAATGTCAGAAATAGCGTTGAGTTCCAGGTTTTATCCAGCAGCCCAACAAAGTCTGGTTTTTGTTTAGAAAACATGCAAATTGAAACTAACTTTGTTAGCCTGTAATGCCCCATACCTGTCTATCAGAAACCAAACATCCTCTCCATAAACGCATGGCCCAACACAGAACAGCGACTCAGCTGTCCTTCTACACCTTATGAACAAAGGACATTCTTTGGAGGACCAGAATGTTCTTTTGGACAAAGAAGACAGGTGGTTTGAGAGGGGCGTGAAGGAAGCTATTGATGTTAAAGAAAAACCAACCTTAAACACAGGTGGTGGAGTCAGATTTAAGCTTTCAAAAACCTACAGTGCAGCAATAGAGTTGTTTCCTTCCCGCTATCATCGCAGCTCAAACCCCTTTACAGGAGAACAGAAGACCTCACCTATTCAGCCAGGACAACAATTCCCTTTAACGACCCCCTTTCAGAGACAGAGACAGGTATGGGGCATTGCAGGCTAACAAAGAAGCCAAACGACCTCCATTCCAAAGGGGGGGACCCGTTCATCCGTTTCTATTTGCATGATTTCTAAACTAAAACCAATTCTTTGTTCGGCTGCTGGATAAAACCTGGAACTAAACGCTATTTCTGACATTTTTAATTAAAGGTTCCTGGATGGAAGAGAAACGTCTTCAAACTTGGAAACAAAGTCCAGTGGATTGTTTTTTTTTTTACTATTTTGGAATCTAAAATCTATAAGAAAAAAAGTGTTCTTTGTTGCAACAATATTGGATTAAAACTGACTCCATACACATGCTGACCGAGAAAGCAGCCATGCTGGGTTGTTATGAGCTGCAGCTCTGCATTGTTTATTTCTGAGCCCTGGATTGGAATCAAACTGAAGTTGTTGTATGTTTTACAGCGTCTTTAATAGATAATGATTTATAGAATGACGCTGCTGTGGTGTGTTGACGCTGGTCTAACTGGTTGGCTCATGAATGTCTCTAAATAAACCAAAAGGGCTGCCCTGAAAATGCTTTTTTAAAGTGGGAACATTTGTACAACCTGTGATCCAGAACATCTATCTAGATGTAGATATAGAACCGATTATCACAGCTTAATTACATCAGTTATGTTTGCAGCCAATGAATGTACTCCAGCTAATAGTTTAAAGTCAGGCCAAACAGGTTTTGGTAACAAAACTTTATTAATCTGCCTGAACTCAAACAAAAAGTGAATTTTTTCAGTGTCTCGATTTAAGTGCAAAACATTTACAGTGTCCGGTTGGCATCAATGCATTACTTTCCTCACAGTATTCGTTAATAATGGAAATCTCACACGCAGCCAAGTGTAGTTGGTTATTTTTACAGGCATCTACTCCGCCTCCTTTAGCAGAGACTGGTAGATGCTGGACTGGAGGAAGCGCGGGTAACAGTCGGTGTCCAGCAAAGAGTAGACCCTCTTCTGAGCTGGGAGCAGAGAGGTGTGAGAGGGCGCCTGCAGCAGCTGGAGGGTCAGGTCCCTGGTCTTACTGTCCAGGTTGACCTGGAAGAAAACACCACATTATTAATGAGTTTTCACCTGCTGAGTGAAGCTTTGCCAGCTGAACAAGGAGGGTACCTCACGAGGAGCGCCGCGTTGGATGTAGGTGGCGCAGATGTCTTTAGCTCTTCTCTGCAGGCTGAAGTTGTTGGAGGAGTGTCTGTACTGCTCACAGGCCAGGTAGAACTGGAGGTTCTCCTCGCTGAATTCAGAGCGCAGGAAGGCTCCAAACACAGAGACTCCAACTGGCAGCAGGAGAGAGAACCTTCAGTCATTTCATCTCACGTCACACATGTGCCAATGGCTGCTTTAACCCCTTAAGCCCAGAAGGTCTAGGAGAAATTGCACCAGAAATTACATATGTGGATTAAAGCAAGTTCAGCTCCCAGACTATAAATTGGAAATACAACTGTTTGTATTTGCGTGACAGAAAGATATTGAATATTTTTCAGGTGGAACCACTATTTTAAATGTCACCGTTTCTGATTTATAGGTGATTAAACAAAGAAAAAAATGAAAAATATTTAGCCTTGCCAAAGTTTCTTTCCAATTTAACCCTGCAAAACACCATTTGAAACTCTGGATAAACCCTCAGACCTTATAGATCCACATCTTGACTATAACTCAAGCAAATTTGGACTGAATAAGTTAAATCATGTTTGTTCCACAAAGGCTTTAGTGGCAAAATGCCAAAAGTGCAAAAACACATTTTCCACTCATAATCTGCTCAGACAAATATACTGATTTCCATTATTGAGGACCGTCTGCATAAGGAAAAGCATTTGCTCCTAAGATTTAGCCGTCGTTTCATTGAAATTTAGCAATAATATCACCAAACTAAATAGAAAATAAGAATAACAGAGCAGCTTATGTAATGAATGCCGTTTACATCACCTGAAGTGGTCACACAATGACCCCCGACCCCTACTTGGAAAGGTCTGAGCCTCTAGTTTCCAATGATGGCGGCCATTAGGGGGCGGGGCTAAAAATGAACACCTGCTGTTGCATTACTCCTGCATCAGGTTGAATTCTAAATCTCAATTTATTATGTTTACACGGCTATAAAACAAAACGTATTTGTGGAAAAAAATTATTTTTTAAACATATTTTAGAAATTTTAAAGCCCAATTTTAAAGGCGTGTGGATGAAACACCATGTGACTGTGTTTTGGCCATTTTTACAAATAGATAAACATGATCAGGTGTCAGTTGGGCCCTGTACCGGGACCACTGAGCTCCTAAAGACCACAGAAGCAAAGATAAAATCCCTTTGACCTCCTCTAATAGCCTTTGGTTGTAAAACATGTCTGACCAAAGCGGTTCAAACGTTCGTCAGCACCACGGACAGCAGACCCCATTTCAGAACCACGACAGAGAGCCAAGGTTGGGTTCTGCATCTTAACATAAGAGACCTCGGTTCTACAGCAGAATTAAAGATAGAAAATAAACTCAGGTGCCAAAAAAAAACCTTTGAGACGCCAGGATCCAAACCAAAGCCCGGCTTTGGTCAAACTAACCAGCCCTGATGATGCGTTCACTGGTAGTGGGAAAAGGCAGGTTAACCTGAAGCAACAGGAAGCTTTCCGACAGGCGTTTTGATATAGAAGTGGTTTCATTGACATATTTGTGGTGATTTGATTGTTTTTCTTTACCTGAAAGCAACCGGTACAAAAGTGAAACACGCTGTGCTATCCTGACCCGCTTTTCTCCACCTGAACAAATGCCACTGATACTGAAACGTGGGAAATCAAAGCAGTAAGAAAAACAGATTTACAGAAAACCAAGCAGAGGAAGAAAGCATCAACCTGACGTATCTGTTTGTCACTTCTATTTAACAACCAGGCTGTTTATAAAGGAAGTGATGCAGCAAACCCAGAGAAAGGAAAGGCTAAATTCTCTGTTTTAATTAGAGAGAAAATTACAGGAAGACTTTTCAAAGTATAATATGAAGTAATTTCAGGGGCTAATAATCAGCGACAACCGTTTTATTCATTGACATGTTGTTCTAAAGATGTTTTTAACATCATCTTATAAGTTGCTCTGTGTCACATCCTGAGGGAGGGGAATAATTTATCTGCATTTGGAATAAGGATGACAACTAGTTTGGCTGTGACTCCATCCTGGAGAGAAATATCAGCTG
>NW_015151350.1:24000-25854 GCF_000732505.1 Cyprinodon variegatus
CGTTTGCCTGGCTGTGTGTTTCCTGGATGAGGCCGCTTTTTATATCTGCTTTTTCTATGTCTGCTTCTGTCTCCTTGAACCCCAGTGGGCCTCAGCAGATGGCCGCTCACACTGAGCCTGGTTCTGCTGGAGGTTTCTTCCTGTTAAAAAGGAGTTTTTCCTCTCCACTGTCGCTACAAGCATGTGCTAAGGCCTGGTTATCGTCCCGCAGCAGTGTGTCGCAGATATTTTTGATTTATGCCCAATATTGAACCTTGGTCTGTGCTACGTTATTCCACACCACAACGCCAGAGGGCCAATCAGGAATCAGCTGTGGGTCTAGATGCGGCCGAGGCGGTGAGGAAGTGGGGGCAAGTTTGTGCGACAACGGAGGGACATGAGGGTGAAAAAGAGCGAGGATCCAGGTGGAGAAAGGTCCCAGCGTTCTCGCTCACTTCGCTCTTTTAGCTGGTTCATCTTCAACAGTTGTTTTCCAGAATGGCGGTCACACAAATAAAACAATCCGGTTAGGTACCAAACAGGAAATATGCATAGAGTGGAGCGGATGTAGATCTGACCAATCAGAGGCCTCCTGTCTGCACTCACCTACAATTTTGGAGAGGTGCAGCAGAGTGTCTGCGGAGGGGGCTGGGACTTCTCCGCGTTCACTGCGACACCTACGCAGACGACCTAGTTTCGAAGTATAAATCAGCCTTTAGTGTGAGGGATTGCTGAAAAGTCAATGAGTTGATGCAATCAACTGGTTTTCCTTGGATGGAAAACTTTGAATCAATCTGACTGGATGATCTGGTGAACTGGAAAGTGCCTTCAGATGACATGATGTGAATTGTCGTTATAGAAATAAACTGAATTGAACTGAAATGAATTGAACCAAGTTGAATGTGGAGGAATTGCAGCTCCATCAATGAGTGGATAGCTGGATCCCGCAGAGTTCATGTGACGGACATAAAAAAGTGTCCAGAGAGGCTGAGGAGAAGGTTTTCCTTCCTCAGGATCGGTTATCAGACTCTCTGGTTCCTGGAGGACGATGAGGCCCAGTGTCACGTGGCAGAGCATGCAGGCCATTCCTGGAGGGTGTGGGACATGACACCAGTGGATGGGCTCCTCTGACCCAAATCAAACAGAACATCTCTGGGACATGATGTTTAGGTCCTTCTGGCACCATCAGGTTACAGCCCACACTTTAGAAGGAAAACTGTAGAACTTCTTCATATGGGATTTTTTTTAACTGTAAAAAGCTATATGGATGCAGTGTTTATATCGTATATATTCCCTGCATCTTTTTCTTGATTTGGCACATTCTTCTTCTCCTTTGACTATTTGAGTTGATGTAACGAGTAAATTTCTCCACTTAGATCAATAAAGCCAATCAACCAATCGATTAGAAAAAAGGCAAGAGCTGGTTAGCATAAAGCCGTATTCCAAGTTCCTGTTTCCTTATGATACAAACATGCATGTGTGTTTTCTGTGAGCAGCGGAGTCGAAATGAGAATGAAGCTCTTTAATGATGGAGAAGATTCACTGCTAAATGTTTCCATGTTTGTTTCACTGAATACGCTCCTATTTTTAGTGAGCGATGAACTGAACGGATCAGATTTGAAGTAATGAACGTGAACGAGGGCAACGTTCACTCTGAGAAGAATGAGCGAAACACACAGCTCACGTTGGCTGTCAATTTAATTCAGTTTATTTCTATTGCGCCAATTTATAACACGTCATCTCAAGGCACTTTCCAGTTCACATTGATTCAAAGTTTTCTATCTAAGGAAAACCAGGTGATCGCATTAAATCATTGACTCTTCAGCAATCCCTCACACTAAGCATGCTTGTAGTGACAGTGGAGAGGAAAAACTC
>NW_015151350.1:25978-29063 GCF_000732505.1 Cyprinodon variegatus
CAGTGTGAGCGGCCATCTGCTGAGGCCCACTGGGGTTCAAGGAGACAGAAGCAGACATAGAAAAAGAAGCATAGATACAAAAGGCAACTGTAAAAGGCGCCCAAATCCAGGAAAACAACGGCCAGGCAGACGAGCTCCGAGCCAACTCCCATGTCGCAAGTCGATCTATAAACAAAGATGTTGATGGCAGCAGCACAGCTGATATTTCAATTGATAACGACGCTTTTCATCGGATAACGTCGTTTTATGGCAAACAGCCTGTCAGTGCTGCATGTCTCCTGCTAGAACCAGTCTGCTCCATTCAGACTCATCTTCTGATATTTCAATTGATAACGACGCTTTTCATCGGATAACATCAGGTTTTATGGCAAACAGCCTGACAGAGCAGCAGGCCTCCTGCTAGAACCAGTCTGCTCCATTCAGACTCATCTTCTGATATTTCTGATGCTAGGTTAGCAGAGCGCTTGGCAGATTTTGATCAACCAACAAAGGAAGACTGGGATAGAAAAAAACTTCTTAGTGCAAACTGTTCCCAGCGGGACTTAACAAACAAGTCCGTCTGTTAGCCACGCCCACTTCACATTTAAAGCCACACATGGAGTTAAATAATTCCAGCTATCTGTGGAAATATCTGCTACTGAATGAGGAACAGAAAAAATAATTTAGATCCAGATCTTTTCAGCAGAACCTGAATGTTCCTGAATGTTTCTGAATGTTTCTGAAGTTCTGTGTCATTTGGCTAAATAAAGGCTTCACTGCATCCAGGGTTTTCTTTCTATATATTCTGATCACACATTTAAAGGAGAAAATATGAGGTTCTATTGAGGAGGATTGTGGCTTCATTCACCAAGTGAACTTGAACTGGTTTGTGAACTTTTCAAAAAGTGAACTATGAACGTGAGCTGATTCATTTTCATCCGTGTGAGCTGAACTTTGAACTTCTTTTCAATTATAAACTTGGACAACATTGTCCGTGGGTGTTGGTTTCCTGAAGGTCACAGCGTCAGACATGCAGTTTTAGCAACGATAGAAGGATTTCCCAGAGAGGCTGCTTTGCCTCGAACCCTCATCCCGTCTCACAGCCACCGGTGTGTTCCAGACTTACTGGGGCTGGCCAGCAGGGCGTTCAAAGACTCAGCCCAGGACTCCAGCACGTCGTGGCTGATCCGCCCCTTCCTATTGTGGCCCACCTGACTCCACTGGCGCATGAAATGCAGGCGAGACCTCCTCTCTGTAGCGCTGTGGTTCGGAGCGACGCAGACAGACGAGCAGATATCAGTGAGAGACGGAAATCTATCAGAGATCAAAGCGATAGGAGGGAAACTTTCTCACCTGTTTTTCTCTTCTGCATTAAACAGGTTTGAGTGGGATGAATGAGGACTCTGAAAGGAGAAAATGGATTACATCATTTAGACATTCTGCAAGTTCACAGTAAAAAAAAAAAACAACTTTTACTACATTGAATATTTTATCAGCTCTTCAAACGAAGGGATTCGTTAAGATTTATCAAACTTGAGGCTCAGTCGCTTCTCAATCTGCACTTTTTGGAAAACGTTTTATCAAACAATCTACATTTTTGAAAGTTCTTGAAAGATTTATGTATTTTCTAATTTCTCTTAAAGAATTATTTTTAAGGTTACATGTTTGAAATTAAGAGAAATATCAGAATATATTAAAAGAAATAAAATTTTACAAATCATCTAATTGAAAAGGGTTTTGTTTTGAAATAAACAATTAAATTGTTGATCATTAAAAACTGCAATTTGAAAATCTACTTTCACATCATATTTATAAATAATTAATAAATCAAACATTTAAAAAAGGTAATTCTATTTTCTTTTGACTTCATCCTCTCCTCTTGGTCCCTAAACACACTGAGAACAGAGCTCAACCAATCACAGCTTCTCTATGGACGTAACCAGCTCTCTCCTCCGTTAGACTGACACATTTGAAAAGTTCATTTCTAAAAATGCATTTTTTATTTCAAGTCACAAAACACATTCTTTGCTGCAATAATAACGGAACAAAATTTACTAAATCTTCAGCCAATGTGGATCGCATAAAAAAAAAACAGTACAGATTATATATTTAATTAGAAAAATGAAGTTTATAGAATGTAAGGTTGTGCAGCTTGGAAACGGTTCAAGAAAATGTAATTCAAAGTGTTTAGACTTTAACTTGTGCAGCTGGAATCAGAGCGGATCAGAACCGAGTGTCTAGAATCAGATCGCTGGCAGTGAGCAAAGGATGCTGGGAGATTTATAGAAACAACATTAAAGTCCAAACGAGTTGTGGATGAGCCCCGATGTGGAATTTATTCAGAATCTCCTCTGGAAAGAATTTTAGAAGAAATAAGAACATCTAAAGACGTAATTTATCCCAACTGCATTCATGTCACTTTATCTCCATATTATGTGTTTTTGATATTTAGCTCAATGGGTCTTAGGAGTAAATTCCCCCTGGGATTACATATGTGAACTAAAGCAAAGTATTCATTGTAAAGACAATTGCTTGTTTTTGTATGACAGAAAGGCATTGAGGAATATTTTTCAGGTGGAACCACTGTTTTAAAGGTCAACATGCCTGATTTATAGGTGATTAAACAAAGAAAAAAATGAAATATATTTAGCCTCTCCAAATTACTTTCCAATTTTAACACTGCAAAACACCATGAAAGCCCATTTGAAACTCTGGATGAACCCTCAGACTTTATAGATCCACATCTTGACTATGACTCAAGCTAATTTAGACTGAACAAGTTCAAACATGTTTGTTCCACAAAGGTTTTAGTGGGCAGTGTGCGATTTTGTGATTTTGGCACAATGCTAAAACTTCAAAAATGTATTTTTCCACTCATCAAAGGAAATCTAGGCAGACAAATATGCTGATTTCCATTATTGGAGTCCTTCTGCCTACAGTAAAGCCTTTGCTCCTAAGATTTAGCCGTTGTTTTATTGAAATTTACCAATAATATCACCAAACTGAATAGAAAATAAGAACAACAGAGAAAGCTTATGTAATGCATGCCGGTTAGATCACCTAAAATGGTCGAACAATGACCTCTGACCCCTCCTCGGAAAGGTCT
>NW_015151350.1:29488-33784 GCF_000732505.1 Cyprinodon variegatus
TCTGTGTCCGGCCCGGCGGGTTGAAGGGGTTAATGCGCTCTGTCTTTTATTCTGGATGTTTCCGTTGGGCTCTGTGTCCGGCCCGGCGGGTTGAAGGGGTTAATGCGCTCTGTCTTTTATTCTGGATGTTTCCGTTGGGCCCTGTGTCCGGCCCGGCGGGTTGAAGGGGTTAATGCGCTCTGTCTTTTATTCTGGATGTTTCCAGTGTGCCATGCGAAGGTCTGTCTTCACCACACAGGATAGAATCCACCTGCTAGGTCCAGTCCAGACCTTGGTAGAAATTAACCGCACTAGGTTCAATGAAGAGCAAGTCAAAATAAAATCAACATCATACACTCTAATCTAAATCTTTTCTTTAGTAAATAAACATTTACACGAGTAAAACGCAGGAGATTTTGTTCTTTACACACCTGGTTTCTTTGCTACCTGAAGTCTTGATAGAGACATTTCTCTCCGTCTGCTACATACACTAAGCTTTTTTTAAAAAGTTCAGGTTTCCTCATTCATCTGGAACATGTTAAAGAGTCAGAATCGGCCTGGCAGGTTGAACCCAGCAGGAGGAGAGCAGACACGGCAGACGAGGTCATGATGAAATCAGCCAATCAGGTTTGATGTAAGAAAAGATGGGAAATTATCTCACAGCATGTTTCCTGTGGACAAACTGATGATGATCCTTCCTTTTTTATTTGACGGAAACGTTTAAGGCCACAGAAAAAGTTGAAGGAGTTTGAGTGTGTGTAAAATTATAGTATTTCTATGTTTATGAAGGCTGGCTTAATGGATCTATTCTGTGAGTTAAATACACTGACCTGATCTGTAAGGGCTTCATTACTTTGCTCTAACTGTTCCCAACATTTGGAAACAATTTCCTGAACTCTGCATGCCAATAGCTTGTTCCCATCCACCGCTCTGTTTCTCTACTCAGTGTTTGTAGATCTTCCGAAATGTTAAAATTTAAAAACAATCCACTGGACTTTGTTTCCAAGTTTGAAGACGTTTCGCTTCCCATCCAGAAAGTTTTTTTAATTCATAATGTCCGGATTAGTGTTTAGTTCCAGGTGTTCTATACAGTAGCCCAACAAAGCTTTGTAATGGTTTAGAAAACATGCAAATTAAAAACCAGCTCTACCCCTGAATAATGAGAGTCGTTCAGGTCATTATTGGCCCAGCTGACCTGGCCAGATATTTTGTTCCCCTGCATAGCGATGGGGGCTGAGATGATAGTGGGAAGGAATCAACTCTATCGCTGCGTTGTAGGTTTTTGAGAGCTGAAACCTGCGTGAGTGGCCATCTGCTGAGGCCGACTGGGGGTCAAGGAGACCTATGGAAGGAGATCTAGGAGATCTAAAGAAAACCAGTTGATTGCATCGACTCATTGACTTTTCAGCAATCCCTCACACTAAGGCCCTGTCCGCACGAAGTCAAAACGAACACTAAACGCTAATATTTTCCAGAACGTTAGTCGTAAAGACGGAGACTGAAAATAAATGTGATCGTCCACACGAATGCATGAAAACGCTGCAAAATGTATGCCAGGCCTGTAAGTGGCGCTGTGGTGCCAAAGCAAAAATAGGCGACGAAATGTTGGGCATGCGCAGTAATATTTATACATGGTTGCCCTGCGGGTCCATTTTCGTCGTTCAGTCAAATTCAGGTGCTGAACTATGTGGTGGATATTGCTCTGTTCTTCCTGGAGATATTCCAGAAGAAGAAGATTCTGTTGTAAGCCCGACAGCAGGGTGAGTAGCATGAGCAGCAACCATTCAACACAGTACGGTGCCATTGTTGTTGTGATACTGTGTCGCGCATGCGTGTTTAGAGGCGACGCTATGACGCATGCGTGTAAAAAAAAAAATGCGGTTAGAGCTTAAAGATGGAAACGCGAAAACGGCGTTTCAAAATCTTCCCACTCTGAAGGCTTAATAAAAAAAAGATCGTTTACAGACCCCCGAAACGCCGGCTTCGCATGGATGAGAGGCTGGTTTGGTGAAAAATTTGTGCGTTTAGGCCAGGGTTTGACTTCGTGTGGACGGGGCCTAAAGGCTGATTTATACTTCGTAACTAGGTAATCTGCGTAGGTGTTGCAGTGAAGGCCGAGACGTCCCCGCCGCCTTTGCAGACTCTCTGCTGCACCTCCCCATAATTGTAGGTGACTGCAGAAAGTGCCGCAGACAGAAGGCCTCTGATTGGTCAATTCTACGTCCCCTCTAAACTATGCTTATTTCTTGTTTGGTACCTAATGACAGAATCTCTGGCTGTAGTGCCGTCCACAACGCCTGGCACACCTAGGACTCTATCCCAGACACCGCGCAGGACGCTAGTTTGTAGCTCTGTGGGACGGTCTGTTGGTTTGCACCTGAAGCCAAAACACGCAGCGCCACGGCCAGTCTTTGGGGAACACTCACGGCCTGACGCCTGCCGTTGGATGAGAGGTTGTATATGGCGAACAAGCTCATCAAACCAACACATGGACACCCACAATCCTAGCTAGTTCCTGATTGTCCCTCCTGCTTTGTGGTTTGGAATAACACAGCGCAGACCACGATTCAATATTGGGCATAAATCAAAAATATCTGCATCATACCTGAGACGCGCTCACTGTGACACTCTGCTGCAGGAGGATACACAGACCATATGCCATTACAAGGCTTTAGATGGGCTACTGTAGAAAAGCCTGGAACTAAATGAGAATCCAGACATTTTGAATTGAGAAAGATTCCTGGATGGGAAGTGAAACATCTTCAAACAGTCTTCTCAGTCATCCAGGTCATAGTCATTCCAAAAAGTTAAAATTAAAAAACAATCCACTGGAATTTGTTTTTTAATTTTAACTTTTTGGAATGACTATGACCTGGATGACTGAGAATCTCCAGCAGCATGTTTGTATAAATCAGGGGGATATTATCTGAACTCTTCCTGCTTTCACAGGCTGTTGTTGAAGGTCATTAATTCAGCTGCCTCTTTCGGTTTTGTTTTTTTTTAAGGAAAATGAATAAAATATTCAGTTTTTTTCCCTTTCCATCGAACTGTGAGATGTTTCCCTGCATCGGCGTAATGTCTGTTTAAAGACGACTCGTTTTTTTAAACACCTGAACATAAACCAGAGGATTCAGAGCCACTGAAGCTGTGACTGAATGGACGCTTAAAGGACGTCCTACCTGTCCAAACAGACTCTTCAGGTGCAGCTTAGCAGCAGAGAGTTTGGCTCTGTGGTGGTGCTGCCTTTGCTGGGACTTTAAGTCAAAGGGGTCTGAGGAGACTGAGGGTCGCTGGTCGTCTTTCTCTGGACTCTCAGGGTCTTCGGCAACCGAGGCCAGCTGGCTGTCGCTGTAGGCCCTGCAGCCTTCGCTGATGCTACACACCATGAGGCGGTTGGTGTCCTGCTTCCCCAGATCGCTGAGGTTCTCTGCGCTGCTGCTGTGCTCTTTGATCAGCTCTCTCCTCCTGACCTCGGCCGGTATCTGCGCCGGCTCTCTGATGGTGGGAATCAGGCCAGCTGACCCTGCGTCGTCGAGTTGCTCAATTTCCAGCTGAGGGGGGGGGTTGACAGACGTCCGCCTGCTTCCATATTCTGGCTGCTTTGGGGGCAGTTTGTCCCACTGTATGGAGTCAAGGTCCAGAAGGGATCCCTCAGAGCTGAATCTGCGCATGTTGGACAGAAATGCTGCAGAGAGGAAAATAAAACACATCAGTCTCCAAATGTTAAATCTTTCTGATCTGAAAGATGAAATCTATGATCCCATCATAGAACGGCTGAAGGTTAAAGTGATTCCTCAGGGTAAATTAAACTGTAAAGGTTACAGATTAATCCATAACAGTCTCTTCTGTCAGCACATCCGATCGTAAGACATTGATTCGGTCAAAAGTTTTTTAGCACAGGAGCCAGAACCAGTTCTATTCTATTCAGTTTATTTCTATAGCGCCAATTCACAACACATGTTATCTCAAGGCACCTTACAGTTCACCAGATCATCCAGTCAGACTGATTCAAAGTTTTCTATCTCCCTCACACTAAGCATGCTTGTAGCGACAGTGGAGAGGAAAAACTCCCCTTTAACAGGAAGAAACCTCCAGCAGAACCAGGCTCAGTGTGAGCGGCCATCTGCTGAGGCCCACTGGGGTTCAAGGAGACAGAAGCAGACATAGAAAAAGCAGCTATAAAAGGCGGCTCTGTCCAGGAAACACACAGCCAGAGAGACGAGATCCATTTTCTTATATTTAGGGTTTTTTTATGTTTAGTTTGTATTAGATTTATTTAGTTTCTACTCTAAATTTATAATTTTCAGAGTTTCAGCT
>NW_015151350.1:33827-37106 GCF_000732505.1 Cyprinodon variegatus
CCATGTCAGAGGATGAAGAGAGCACATCCAGTTAGTCACAGTCAGAGAAACAGGACTACACTGGAAAACAGGCCGATCTTGGAATTTAAACTAAATCAGCAGCAAAATACGCTCTGAAAATGAGCAATGAGCCAGAAACAGAAAGGAATAAAAACCAACCGCGGCTTCACCTTGCTTTATTACACATTTATATGAAGGGTTCTTTAATTTGTTGCAACAATTCCAGTCAAAACCCAAATATGACGGGAAATCGGTCAAAAGCTTCATTGGAAAATATCCTGAAATATCCAAAATGGTGATTTCCGTTATACAGTTTTCCTCAGTTGCAAACGACTACATCTTAGGTCCACGGGAAATAGGAATGCTGGGGTTGCTGCAGCACCCCCTAGTGGTCAGAGGGAGATTTTAAAAAAAAAATGTATTATAAGGAAAAATACTTTGCATAATTTGTACATTTCTTATGAATATTTTGGGAAATAATTTTTTTTATCTTTTTTTTTACTATTACATGTATTCTGATTTTAATATATATATGTAATATATTTCATATATAATTGGGAGGCTGTGGCTAAAAAATTAACTCCTCAACATCCCTTAGTTAAGAGGCTCCATAGAAACATTTTATAATCCAGATTTGTTTTTCATAAAGGCCAGGCATCGTTTAATTTCAGAAGCCTATTATAGATATGACTAAATATTGTAAACTGTAACCATTAATTAAATAATTTTGTTAGATGTTTCTTTGTTTGGGTTTAGAAAATCTATAGTTTATTAATATGTAGGTCACCTGAATTTAATATGGATTTAATAATAGTTTGAATGGGCATCCAATTAATCACTGTGATATTTGTGGATCTAAGTTGTTTATTTTTCCTCTATAAAGTGGTTAAAGCCATTTTTTTTTTATCTCAGCTGGTCTCCAATCAGATCCAAAGGCATGAGTGGTTCTAGACAGGGGCCAACGGGGGCCAGTGCCCCTGTAGATCACATCCTGGCCCCTGTTATGGCCCCTGTACTGAAGACATAATAGTCAAAGAAATTCTAATGATGATCTGCACTGGAACAGACATGGTGACTGATAGCTCCTTTGGATCTGTTTCAGTTTTTCTTTACAAATTCTGTTTTAACAATTATTTAAAAATAATAAGGTGATAGATTCAGTGGTATTAAGATAGAATCACAGTTTTAATCTGCTAAATGTTTTTTTAAAAACAATTTTTTACAGCTGAATTTATCAATTTTTCTTTAGCACTTATCTGATTTCAAAGAAAACAGTAATTTGAACTTAAATTAAGTCAAAAATATGTAAAAGTCCCAAATATATTCATATATATTAAAATAATACTATATAGAAATATATAAAATATATTAATATATATGAATAAATATCAATATATATGAATATATTAAATATATCAATATGAATATATATAGACCTAATGAGAAATAGAATTTTAATGAAACCTAATTGAATAGAAATTTTACTTCATGCAGTTCTCTTATCATATATTTGAATCCCTTGCCCTGTTTTTTACTTCATGCTTTTCTGTGCTCCAATGAAAACACGCTGGCCCCCTCCTGGCCCCCTTGAACCTTTGGTCTAGGACCGCCCCTGCCCGAGGCTCAGCTCTGAAGTCGCTGCAGCATCGCGGCACCTGGAGCGTCGTTCAAACGCCGTCCGTCGCCTCGCCGGCTGGAAAATGATGCGGATCCTGGGATCAGCATGTAGCAGCAAACAGAAAGTTTAAGAAAAGCTTGTTTGTCTTCTTTCTGTCTTCATCATCAGTGGACCATCCAGCTGTTGCTCTTAAACTTCATAAAAACACGTGAGAACTTTGAACCAATCTTGCTGTAGAGAAGAAAGTTAGAAAATCTGCCAGTGAAAGCGGATTATGGCAGATTACCAGCTGCTGGTGGATTAAAGCAGTGGGATCTCCAGCCAGGCGGGGACAGTAGGACACATGTTCCCTGTTCAAACAGCAGCAGGCAGGAGATCATCACAGACACACAAACCTTAGGATGGGATTACCTTCACACGGTGCGGATTAGAAAACCTCCTCTCCTGCTGCTTCCATCCAGTTCAGGCTGTGAACAGCGACCTTGGAGCTCAGATCTCCAAGAAGTTAGAAGCTTCTCCTCCTTTAACAAGCTGCTCCTGTAAGTGACGGCAGGAGGAATCCTCAAACTGTTCCCTCTGACACTTAATGCTCCTCCTTCGCAGCGCCACACCTTTACCTCTGCCTCAACATGTCAGAGTGTATTCCACTCTAACCCACGCGCACACACACACACTAACCCACGCACACGGGCGGAGGACCTGCTGCTGCTTTCAGTTTGTTTTCATTCCGACAAACATGCAGAAAAACACTCAGAGAGAACCGTCCTCCTGACGTCATGTAGCTACGCGCTCCTCCCTGTCTTCGCCGCGTGGGGGCGCTGTTACACCGCTGAGACGCAGAAGGAAAGGATCAATAGAAAATTGAAAAAAAAATTGACTTTGGACAATTTATAAATTTCTTATGAATATTTTTGGAAAGGATTTTGACTTTTTTTTTATTTTACTATTACATTTATTTGGATTTTATTCAATTAATTTGATGCATAATTAATACGTAGGTTACATTGTCATGGCAACGTAAAGCAAGCTAGTGGTCGCCAAGTAAAGAAGTATCCCGCTCGCGGCAGCAGACTAATACATTTACAGTCTAATGCAGGGGGGGATTTACCATTAGGCAATACTAGGTAGTTGCTTAGGGCCCCCAAGTTCCTGGGGGGCCCATAAAACTCTTTTTACATGTATGGTTAATACAACTATTCCTTATTTGCACACTTGTTTTTGATTAAAAAAAAATCCTTTCACTTAAAAACCTAGAGAGGAAAACAAGAAGAAAAGGGACAAGGAGAGAGAGGGACAAAACCTAGAACAGATAATGCATGTCTATTCTATTAACATTTCTCTATCTGTAGAATGAGTCTGATTTATGTGTTGTCTTCTCAGTTCAGAGGGGCCCCTGCCTGTATTTGCCTAGGGCCCCAAATTTACTGAATCAGCCCTCAAATGACAGAAATGAGGAGGAAATATGGCACAGAAACACATTTCAGATCTGTCTGCTCATGAGAGACTTTATCTCTCTGACCTCAGAGCGCACCTGAGCATTTGGACCCCTGTAACCAGGCAGGGCCCCCTGCCTGTAGTATTTTAGTGTTATTTTGATCCTGTGTTCTCTGTGTAATGGATGATGCTTATATTGTATAATAATATCATTATTTCCTTGTGGT
>NW_015151350.1:40081-41400 GCF_000732505.1 Cyprinodon variegatus
GAGTGTTGTTCAGCATGGGGGTGAGTAGAAAATGAAGGCTAATCATGTTTTGGGTGTACTATTCCTTTAATATTGTTTTTATTATTTTCTAATAATTTTGCATAATATTCTTTTTTACAATATCTCATAATGTTATATATAACTTATTGTTATATTTCTTATATTTATTTTCAGTCTCTATATTTCTGTTTTATAACTTCTCTATAAAGTTGTCTATAAATTCACCTCTGCATTTAAGCCATCCTCATGGGGAGCAGTGGGCTGCCATCGTGCGGCGCCCAGGGAGCAGTGTGGGGTTAAGGGTCTTTGCTCAGAGAGTGGCAGTCTGTGGGAGTGGGGCTTAGAATCCCTCAGGATTCCAAGCTCTATACCCTAACCGCTAGACCACCACTCCCCCTAATGGAAATGTATTGAATTTATTTCCTTTCATCTCAAACAACTTAGTTTGCTCATAAATAGCTGTAAATCTAATGTTACAATGATTGTCTCATAATTGTTGCTTATATGACTGGACAAGCTTTTATTTTTTTGCCAACAATAAATAGTTTTGTTGTTATTCTTTGAAATGAGCGGAAGGAATAAAAGTCTGCTTATTAATATATTACTTCTACAAAATGTGTTTCTGTTATCTCCACGTTTTAAATAAAATGTATTTGAAAAGACAGTCAAAGGTCAAGGCGTTCCTGGTCACATGGCCGCCAACAGAGCTCCTCCACTGGGACCTGGCTCTGGGTGGCGCCATTCCCCGCAGTCCCAGGTGGATTCAAGCATTTGGCTGAAAGGAAATGCAAACAGCTGCTGGATGGTTGGAGTGTTAAACTGAAAGCTGCTGAGGAAGATCTTAGAATCTAAACAAGATTCAGAGGCTTTAAAAACGTGTGCAGATATGAAAACAGCAGACACCGACATGCATAATCTGCATCATGTAAACCATCCTGGGTGGGGGAAGGAAACCATCTCAGATAATTCCTTCTAACTGGGCTTTCAAAAGCTTCATGTTAAGAAGTGAGAAGTAGTTTGATGCATGTTAGACTCTTTGTTAAAAAGGTTTTGGTTATATTGTCAAACGTTTTATCTGACTTTGTTTTAATGTCATCAAAGATAAAGTTGAGGTCCAACAGCCAGTTATAAACTCCTTTTTATGTCAGCTCACTTCAACATGATCAAGTCTTTAAAGGGGGTCATTAACTTTTCATTTCATCAAACATACAAAAACTCAACTGTTAGGTTAACTGGCATCTCTAAATTGCTCTTAGGTGTGAGATTGTCAGCATGGTTGTGTCTCTGTGTTGCACTGCAACGGAGTGGCGACCTGTACC
>NW_015151350.1:41770-44971 GCF_000732505.1 Cyprinodon variegatus
CTCTATAGTTCTGCTGCTATAGGCTTAGACTGCTGGAGGACATAGGGACCACTTTTCTTCATTCTACTTTAATCCAATTCTTTTTGAAGTATTTGTTTGTTCAACCCCTAACGTTACATTCTCTCTGCCTTTTCCGATGACAACAGCTCAGTAGGTCTGTTCCTGTTTGGATGTGACATAATCCTGGATAGAAATACCAGCAGGGCTGCTGCCATCAACATCTTCGTTTATAGAAGACAGAGTTGGACCTGACACGGCTATGGACTCAGTTTTTACTGTGGCTGGATGTATGTGCTTTTTAATATTTTTTGGCGTTAAAACTGGCTCAGAACTCTTACCTTTTTCTTTCCTTTAACAGATCCCCCTCGAGTTAGCTTAGCTACGTTCCTTCTCTAAGCCTGTTTGTCTCCTTAAACCCGTCGGCCTAAAAACTAATGAACTCATTTAAGTCCATCAAATACCAGGTAGTACAATAGTAATTTATTGGCAACATACATAAGACTTAAGCAGGCTGACATCCATTTAATGTTAACAGGGTAAATGTGGAGAGTCATTTCTGTTGCACCTTAGAAAGCATCAAGTTATGTAAGCTTCAGGTCTAATAAATAGTGAAATTATGCAGAGCTGTTTCCACTCTTTAAAACGACCCATTTCTGAGCAATATTTAACCAGGTGAGGGATAACTTTGGCTTCTGGGATTCAAACTTATGCCGAACTGATCTTTTTATAAACAAAAACTCATCTTTTGATTAGAAGATTTAGCAGAAAATCAAATAACATTTTATCTCCTGTATGAATATTTGTGAAAACACGGACAGCCATTTCACAAAACGACAGGAATGATGTTAATCAGACAGTTTTATTCTTTCAGTCGAGAAACACACTAAAGTTCACTCTAGAACATGCAGAGATGAACATATCAGAGTCTGATTATCCCAGCAGAGTGCTACTGTAGCCCAGCCACTGTTAGAACATTGATTTGTTTTATAAAGCAGGACCCGTAGAGATGCACAATAATCAGGGATGGATGGGCTGCTTTCTAATGACGGTTAATATTCAGAAACATTTATCCTGTGAGAATGTTTCAACTTGTTGCACATTTAAAAACGGCAAGACTTGGATTTGAAACCGTTCTCTTAATGGAAGAAAAACCTTCTTAGATCAGCTTTCTGATTTTGGAGGATCCACTCAGCTCCAGATCGATTTATCCACACCTGTTGTTCTATCTCCTGTTAGACTGGATGAGGTGAAGATGCTCTTTGCTAAATCCTTTGCTTCACACAGAGCTCACCTGGACTCTCATCAAAACCAGCCTTTCAGTCGCTGCGAACCCTGAAACACATTCCAGACCTGTTGAATCAGGTCCAAGTCCTCCTCAGGCCAGAGCTTCGGTCTAATGGGCGCTTGCTACATACTGTTGCTTTGCAGCTTTATTAATTGCTTTATGATCTAAATGGCTTGAACTGTATCGGTTTACTTTTTTTTTTTTTTTTATTTGCTAGCTCAAATTTTCAACCACCGACAACCATGTGTGAAACATCTGGACCCAAAAACCGAACGGTGGTTAAAGCAGCGGAAGCAGAGAAAAGCTGCAACTTGTTTTAATAGAAAGATGCTCTGAGGGTACAGGGTGAGAGGACACCTTCATGATCACATTAACCTAAGAGACGATGGCTGTCAATGTTTGCTCTGTCGCCTTGACGACAGCAGGAGGGGGAGCAGGTTGAGAGCGGGTCTGTGCTCCTGCACCCCCAGAGCGACTAGAGCCCCCGTGAGGAGAGAAGTTACTCTTGGAACCAAAGGGGGCTGAGCTGGCATCACCTGAAACAGAGAAAACAGACAGAAGCGTTAACTGGGCCGGCTGTGATCCATACGGGAACCAGAAGCCCTTTTCACTGGACGATACAGGTGAGCATCTGATGCAGCTCTGGGTTCAAAACCACATGCATGACAAAGAAGGCAGAGAGGAAGGAAACAGGAACATTGCCTGGAATTAGTCAAATTCAAACTACGTTACTGCAGGGATGGAGGTTTCTTCAGGATGGTGGTTTTTTTCCAGGATTCTTTTTTTTTTTTGCATCTGGAAGAAACTGTTTCTACCAGTTTCTTTCGATAGAAACTTGACAGGTCAAATTTACTGTAAAGTTTTGTTTCTTTTGGTGAACATTGTTCCTTAAGGGGCCCAGATACAGAGATATCCTGGAGGTGGGGTTCAATATCTATAAACCAGGGGGGGGTTTGGGGGCAGGAGGAGCAGAAGACATGAAAGAAAAAGAAAGCCAGCTGGTGGAATCTGAGGATAGAAGGAAGTGTTTTCTTACCATTTAAAAGCTATTAGTAAATTATCACTTCTGTATTACATATGTCATTTCCTGGTGGGTTTTTTCAACACGGTTGTTACTTTTCAAGTTCTGTGACCAATAGTTATTCATTCATCTAGATTTGTATTACAAAAACTTAATAAATTATATAAATTCTTAATCTGTCACTGTGTTTATTCTCATAAAGATTTCTCCTTATGTAGCCTGGTGGAATTCAATTCAGTTTATTTCTATAGCTCCAATTCACATCATGTCATCTCAAAGCACTTTCCAGTTCACCAGATCATCCAGTCAGATTGATTCAAAGTTTTCTATCTAAGGAAAACCAGCTGATTGCATCGACTCATTGACTCTTCAGCAATCCCTCACACTAAGCATAGTTCAATGGAACTATCCCAGTTCTCCAAAAGGGGGAAATCTATTACCAGGACAGTCTTCCAGTTTAGCAAATATTTCTAAAATGTTATAATCATGTATGGTTCTTTCTTTGGTTTTTTTCGTTTCAAAACAAAAACGAAAAAAACAAAACAAGCATGTGGTTTTTTGTTTTTCCGTTTTTAAAACTAAATTAGAAAAACGGCATTTGCAAAAATGAAAAAAGGGAACGTTTTGGGATTTTTTTTTTACTGCAATGGTTAAACCAAAGACTAACTTTTATTTTGTTGTTAATTCAACGGACCTTATGGCAGAACCGGAAATGAAGACCTGAACTCCCAACACATAACTTTTTTAGTTGCCAGTAGGTGGCGGTAATGTACGCCTTCAATTTCTTGCCAACAGCCATTGCAATCCACAAGAAGAAGAACTTTTTCAGTTAGCGTTACCAAAATGGAAACGATGGCTCTGTTCGAAATCCTGGGCTGCATCCTCCAAGGACGCG
>NW_015151350.1:45074-46091 GCF_000732505.1 Cyprinodon variegatus
TGCTTAGCAACCGAGAAAGATGACCCACAAAGCAGGAAAAGAATGAAAACCGAAGTTTTCAAAACTGTTCATCTAAATTTTCATTTAGACGGCAAAACAAAACTCAAACGCTGTTGATTTTCTATCAATTCGATTTTTCTTTTTCTTCGATTTAGGTTTTAAAAACGGAAAAACAGAAAAACCACATGCTTGTTTTGTTTTTTCGTTTTTGTTTTGAAACGAAAAAAAAACAAAGAACGAACCATACATGGATTGAGGAGCTTTGTTAACTTCACAAATTAATTGTATATACTGTATTTTCTGGACTATAAGCCAATACTGGAGATAGGAACCAGCATCCTTTGCTCCGCTTGGGATAAAAGTGACAGAAAAATGGATGGATAAGCCACTACTTTTTCACATACTTTCAACCATGAGGTTTATAAGAAGCTGCAGCTGGATTTTTCCTAACCGCCAGAGGGGGGAGTCAAAGTGTGAAATGAAAGATTAAGGGGCTAATTTTCATTTAGCATAACATGCTAGCAGCAGGCATGATGGAGAACAAATCTCCCCAATTCACATATTTTGACATGCAGGAGCTCAACTCCTGCAGAGCTGAAATAAAGAGCTGAAGAAGCCCCATCTTTCAGCAGAAGCTCCTACTGCTGCGAGATAACAAGCTAACGGGAGCTAGCATTCCTCTTCGTTCCTACTCCAGGGGCCATATGTAGAGCTCCCCCTACAGGTTTGGTGGGAGATCGTTCAGTAGATATCAGCGGCTTACAGCCCGGTGCGGATTACACAAGAGGATTAGGGCCACTGGAAAAAAAATTAAAAGTTAACTGATTTTTAACTTTTATTTCAATATAAGAAGAGGGAAACAAGTCAGAATTCGGACTTTAACCCCGGAATTCAGACTTTAACCCCGGAATTCAGACTTTCACCTCGGAATTCAGACTTTAACCCCGGAATTCAGACTTTAACCCCGGAATTCAGACTTTAACCCCGGAATTCAGACTTTAACCCCGGAATTCAGAC
>NW_015151350.1:47044-51527 GCF_000732505.1 Cyprinodon variegatus
AGACTTTAACCTTGGAATTCAGACTTTAACCTTGGAATTCAGACTTTCACCTCGGAATTCAGACTTTCACCCCGGAATTCAGACTTTAACCTTGGAATTCAGACTTTAACCTTGGAATTCAGACTTTCACCTCGGAATTCAGACTTTAACCCCGGAATTCAGACTTTAACCTTGGAATTCAGACTTTAACCTTGGAATACAGACAGAATTCTGACAGCTACCAAACATGTTAGCATCAAGCCATAGCCATGTCTGTTTTAGAGACTAGCTCTCTTGTTTTAATCACCTTCTGCTCTTCCATTAATGAAATAGCATCACCGGGGACCCCTCGGGCACCTACAAAGTTGCAGAATTTTCCAATTTTCCACCAATGTGTTACAAGCCCTCCCAAACAACTGACATCTTGGTCAGTGAAGCTGAGTGCTCCCGCATCTCTGCCTTCATGGTGTCCATCTACAATAAGATCCACAATTCTGAGATTAAAGTCAGAATTCTGAGATTAAAGACAGAATTCTGACTTTTTTCCCATATCAAACTGAAATAAAATTTAAAAAAATCAGTTAACTTTTTTTTCAGTGTCCCTAATCCTTCCCCCTAATTTAAAACTGTTAACATATTTATACAATCCGCTAATCCTCTTCCTTAGCGGATTGTATAAATATGTTTCCAGTTTTTAATTTTTTTTTTAATTGGTGCGGCTTACAGTGAGGTGCGCTCTATAGTCCAGAAAATACAGACGTCATGTGATGGATCAGATACTTTTTTGGTGTAATTTCATAAGCATTGAAACCTTAAACAGATGCAGGTATGATTTCGCTTGTAGAGGTTATACAACATTTTAGGTTAGCTCAGTAATCCTGGATTATTGTGAGTGGTTGGTTTCAGTGCTTTTATCGTAAATGTGTAAAGGTTATAAGATCAGTGACTTCCTCATGTAATTCCTTCACCTTATGCTATAGTTGTGACGGGACATCAACACTCGTACCTTTTCAACTTTGTGACAATGAATGAGTCCATCGTGTCCGATGTAAAATGTTGAAAATGCGTCATATGACCTAGAAGAGACGATAGTGAGAATAAGTGATATTAGAAACATCAGAGGTTGATCACCACGATTACCAAAAGAAAAAACATTTGTACGTCTGAGTCAGAATCCAAGTGGTTATTTAAAAGACGATATTTTCTGAGAGGGGAACGTCTGATGCATCCTGATGGTGAAAGACTTCCAGGTTGGTTTTCCACAGCTTAGCCAACCATGAATGTCATCAAGGTAGGGGCGTCTTCCCTTAGATATTACAGCTCTGAGAATTGACCCATACCAGCATGAATCACAGCATATTTAGTAATTATTTCATATTAAACAGCATCAGAGTGTTTCTATCACAAGCCAACATTTTGGATGCATTTAGATATAATCCAATTTTAGTTTTTTGGCTAATATCAGACCGATATCAGATATTAAAGGGGAACACCATTTTTTTTTTTTTACATTGGGGCCTTGATTTTCCGTTATTCCATCATGTTCTACTCACCCATATGAGTTTAGTGTCATTTGGAGCCGTTCTGAAGATATTCCGTTAGGTTATATCCAGTAACGTCTTCCTATGGGCAACGACTTGAAGGCACAAACTAAACTGTTCATCATTTATTCTTTATGGTACGCCAGCATTCAGAACATGGAGGCCAATCACTGTCCCCCAGACATCCACCGTTATATTTTTTATATTTATATTTTTTAAAAACAAAGCGGAGTGTGTATGACATCATCAGCGTGCGCCGGCTACCGTTCATTCATCCTGTCCGCTGAACTGCTGCTAGTTTTCCTCACATGCCTGGAAGATGTCTAGTGCTGCTACCACAGATGATCACGCTCTCCAAATGAACGATTCAGATTAGCTAGAATGAATAGAAGGGGTAGAGCGTAGCCTCCTGTGGCCCGGGCTGCCGGTTACGACTACAGTCCGGCACGCTGATGATGTCATACACGCGCCGCTTTGTTTTTAAAAAATATAAATATAAAAATCTGTTAGAATTAGGAGGAAAAATAAGTAATGTACTAAACGTGTACTTCAGTACAGTAACGAAGTATTTGTACTTAGTTACTTGACAGCTCTGTTACCTCTCACAAGTACAGAGCAATGAAATTAACTCTCTGCATTTATAAGGAGGAGTGTTGGCCTAGTGGTTAGAGTAGTGCGCTTGTGCTCTGAGCAGGTTGCAAGTATCCGGTTAGATCCTGCCGCTCTGTGTTCCTGAGCAAATCCCTTAACCCCATACAATGGCAGGATATTAATATCGCATTGGGACACCACTACCCCTACAGAGCCGTTTCTGTAGAGTCCTGGTTCGCCTTTTAACTCAATGCTGGAGACTAGAGCAGCGGTTAAGGGTCTTTCTCAGGGACCCAGAATGTTGGTCCGTGGGAGTGGGGCTTCAACTCAGAACCAGTGTTAATTTCGTCAAAGGCCCTTTTTCCTGTGACGATGACGAGACGAAAACACACAAAAATTACGGTCCATGGACAAACGGACATTAAGAAATGAAATTGTTCATAATGAATTTGTAATTGTTAATATAAGTGTTTCTTGTTTTTGGGTGCAGTGTGAACGCAGCCTTAGTGTCTGAATGGAGAGTAGGCTTGTCCCGATCCGATCCGCGTATCGGATCGGGACGCCGATATTGGCAAAAAAATGCGTATCGGAAAGGCATGTAAAAATGCTGATCCAGACTGCCGATCCAGTTTTTTTTTTTTTTTTATCCGGTCCGTATTTTCCAGTTTCGCCGATTGAAACGATCCATTCCACTATTTTGCACCAGTGTTCCCCGAATCCGGTCCAGAACACCTTCAACACACCCACAGGTCTTTTTGGGTCTGTCTCCCAGCCTAACCATTAAAACAGGTGAATAAGAAGATAGCGGGAAAATGTCAGCCGTGTGGGATTATTTTATCCTGCACGATGTGTAGATGGAGACTAGGTGTGGAGGACATTGGGGAGTATAAGGCATTTTTGTGTAATAGTTCACTATTATTTGCACTGATTTTTTTTTTTTAAGCAGTGTCTTTTTTCTAGAGTAGAGTCCTGATTCTAAGTTAATAGACTATGTTCCACTCTTGTCTGTTTTGCATTTTTATTAAAACTTACAGTAATACTTGCACCTTTAACTGTTTACGGTTTTACTGTTCACTGTGCAATATTAGATTGCTATTCATAATTTTGTCCAGTTTGTGTTTATCTCTTAATAAACAGGTAAGTTTGTTGTTACCAAGCATTGTGTTTTATTCAATCTCACCTAATTTAGTTGGCTAGATGTTATCAAGAGTACTAAAACCCTTTTCAACATGAGTCTTACAACTAAGGCTAAATACTTTAACTTAAACTTAAATACATGCTCGGATAGGCTGGTATCGGCCAGTATCGGTATCGGATCGGAGGTCCAAAAACCTGGATCGGGACATCTCTAATGGAGAGCAGAGGTTTCATGTGGGCCCCTGGAATATTACAGCCAGACAATGTTGCTTTCAAACAGTCCTTTGAGATTCTGAATCAAATTAGTGAAACATCTCTGGAAACAGAAACCTTAAAAACAGAAGGAGTCAAATAGTGAATATTCTGGAGCAGCGGTCGGTCACCTGTACAGGTGGGATTTGTCTTTCCGGTAGAAGCGCAGCAGAAGGGAGTGAAAGGGAAGGCCCTTGATCCTCCAGCGAGCCTTGATGGTTCCGTCCTCCATGTGCTTGGTGAGCTTCAGCACGTCCAGGCGAGCCTCAGCGTAGTAACACAGGGCCAGGAAGCGCCACAGGGAGAGCGTGAGCCGGTACACCAGAAGACCTCTGCATGAACACAGAGAGACAGACGCACCACAGCTGTTCAGAGAGCCCCGCCCCCAGAATATGAAGCCTGAAACGTGGCGTCACCTGGTTTTCATGTTCATCAGTCCGTTGATGAACTCCACGTCGTTTGAATACATGGTGTAGTCATGGTTCGTCATAAAGAAGCTTGGAAGCTGCAAAAAAAGAAATGTGATTCTTAGCAACAGGCTAATGCATCACCTGCTACCATTAAAGAAGAGGAGGGGGAAGGTGGGTGGATGAGTAGATCGATGTGTGATTATAGTGTTGAGGAGAGGGTGGAGGTATTATTATGAAGAACTATTAACACCATCAGTCAGGTTGGATGGGACCTTTTATAGCAGCTAACTAGATGGACTAGTTCTTCTTCTACAGCATCAAGCATCAATAAGAGTGAGCAAAGCAGGAATCAAAGCTAAAGGTGGCTACTTTAAAGAACCTAGAATATAAGTCATATTTTCAGCTGTTTCACACTTTTTTGTTAAGTATATAATTCCACATGTGTTAATTCATAGTTTTGATGCCTTTAGTGTGAATCTATAATTTTCATAGTCATGAAATAAAGAAAGCTTTGCATGAGAAGGTGTGTGTGTTTGGTCTGTACTGTATGTAAATGTGTTTTAATGAGGTTTT
>NW_015151350.1:53719-58048 GCF_000732505.1 Cyprinodon variegatus
CGAACCCGTGTTGAGATCCTTTCATCTGCCTACATCCCCCAGAATGCCACGGGGTTCTTGATCAGAGTTCAGTGAAATTATAGATCTTTCTATTAATGTATTACAAAAGACACGCTTCTATCACAACATGTATTGTCATCGGTTTGATCAGTCCTGGGATTGCTGATTGGCTGAACGCTGATAAAGAAAGCAGCTTTTTTTGTCCCCGTGTTCACAGAAAGGAGAGCGAATCATTCTTCAGATATGATCATGCTATAACATGTTAGTGTCTATAGGTTTACTGGTGTTAAAAGCAGTGACTTTATGGAGACGGTGGGGATTAGGATCCAAACAGGTTTAAAACCAGAAACAACCAGCTTTTAGTGGCAGCAGGAACGGCTAACTGACCATCAAACGACTCGCTACACGACCCGGGTAAAAATCAAACCATAGACACCGATCGGCACGGCGGGAACACCAAACATGGGTTGACCTGCTAATTTACATGATATCCTTGAGCACAAAGAACGAACCTCCCAACATGGCGTCAGTCACGCCTGATCTAACAAGCCGAAACAACATTTGATAAACAAGGAGCAGCTCTGGTGAGAGATTCATACGGAAAAAAGAGCAAAACAATAAAGCACACTGACTATGCCCCGGCTTCATTACAGGTTGCTCTCCATTGTTTACTTTCCTGATTGACACCATCAATGCTAACCCAGCATGATGGGGTTTCTTTAGGCATTAGGAAGAGAGCCAGAAGCTGATTCTTAGCGGGTCGACCCGCTAATCTCAGTGGTTATTGTGAAGCTAAGTGCGAGTCCAGCCTACCTCTAGCCTCAGTCTTTCATACATCAAGCCCAATTTCTCCTCTTCTTCTCCGTCTCCTTCACCCATCTGACCCATTTCAGAGCTCCTCTTGTCCAGTCCGTAGTTCTGCCAGGATTTCAGCACTTCGCCCATTCCAAGGTTCGTGTTGGGACAATGAAAGCAATAGAACCGAGAGCCGCGCATGAAGGGCAAAGGACAGTCCTCCGTTTCAAACATGCTCCTGAAGCAGCCATGTTCTCTCCTCAGACCATCGGCTCGCCTCCTCTGCAGGCTCTCGATGCTGATGTCGTCCTCTCTGCTGCCATCCACCGTCGTCAGTTGAAAGGAAAGCTCAGAGTCATTGCTGTGGCTGAATGCAGGAAGCTTCAGCAGCGCCTGCATGTTGTTCAACTTCTCCTGCGGCACCAGTACGCACACGCTGCGCGACTCCTCCCAGTCCTCCTCATAGCAGCTCTCCGTCTGCTGGCTAGCATGGTGGAGCGGGTGGGACAGCAGCGGTTGTCTCATCCTCTGATATCTCAGGCTGTTAGGGGGCGCCAGGGCCCAAGCCGCACCGCTCAGCGAACATGTCTGGTACTGCAGGTGAAAAACCTAAAAGGGAGCAGAGAACAATTAACATTAAACGCCATTAAGGCATCATTTCTTTGACAAAGTCTTTCAAAGGCAAAACACCAGACCTGAGATAAACTCCCAACCTTCTGCCTGCCCTTTTAAAGAGGAAGCAATGCTTCATTAAAGGTGCTGAAGGAGGAAATCCCCATTAGATCAATGTCTAGTTTGTCATTTTAGGATGTTTCAGGAAAAAAAACTAAACAGGGTTGAATTTTCTTCAGGCTGGTGATTTTTTCTGTGTTTTTTCTGGCCAGAAGAAACAGTTTCTTCAAGAAGAAACTTGGATGGTCAAATTGACTAGAAAGTTTTGAAAAGACCTGCTCTCTCCAAGCGCATGTACAACCCTGCACCAGAGGGAACACCTGTTAAACGTGTCTGAGAGCGTGCACGAGCCCATTTCTCCTCGTGCACGCTCTGTTTAAAAGTTACACACTCAACTTTGTTTTTAAAAGATATAAATATAAAAAATATAACGGCGGATGTCTGGGGGACAGTGATTGGCCTCCATGTTCTGAATGCCATACCATAAAGAATAAATGATGAACAGTTTAGTTTGTGCCTTCATGTCGTTGCTCATAGAAAGACGTTACTTGGACATAACCTAAAGGAATATCTTCAGAACGGCTCCAAATGACACTAAACTCATATGGGAGAGTAGAACATGATGGAATAACGTAAAATCCCCCCAAAAAAAAATAGCGTTCCCCTTTAATTATTAACAGCTTTATATTAGGGCTGGTCAATTAGTTGCAACTGCAATATAATCGTGATATAAAAAAACGATTTTCAAATCGAAGAGGCCCTCAATTATAAATACACTAAATAAAACAAGAGTAAGACCTTAAATTTCCCCCTTCAGAGGTCGAGGTGGTGGTAAAACTCTTATTGAGTGGGTTTGTGGCTACATAGAAAGGTAGAAAGTTGCAGCTGGCACGCAGATCCATGCATGCAAACAGAAGTAAGCAAATGTCCTGCAGCATTGAACCCTGAGCAAGATTTCAAAAATCTGAAAGCTTGGGGTGAGCTTTGGGTTAGTGCAAAGGAAGATGGAACCAAGACTGCAATCACAATCAGTGCAGCTGACAGCTTTGCTAGACACATTGCTCCTTACCTGGCTCTGGATGGACATCATTCTTCTTCAATTCCATTCCTGGACATGTTCCTAACTCATCCTCACTTTATTTTTTATATTTACTCCTAAGATCCCTCCAGCCTTTGGTGTCATCTTCCATTTTTCTCTTTTTTTTTTTTTCCTGTGCAACGGACTTCTGAAAACCTGACATCCTTTGCAGCGAAACAAACTTTAAAAGCTGCAGCCCGCCGTTGTCCTGGTCAAACCATTTTATGTTGTGGTGGGGGTAGTTCTAATGGCCACTTATTTAAAGAAAACATTACATATAGCTAAAACAGATATATCTATATATTTAGTTACTCCAATATTAAATATTTTTATCACAACAATATTGGTTTACAATAATTGCAATTTTTATTTTTTGCAAAATGTTTCAGCT
Organism: Cyprinodon variegatus; assembly: GCF_000732505.1. Taxonomy (NCBI): domain Eukaryota; kingdom Metazoa; phylum Chordata; class Actinopteri; order Cyprinodontiformes; family Cyprinodontidae; genus Cyprinodon; species Cyprinodon variegatus. Next base: position 56,656 of record NW_015151350.1, read on the forward strand.
CTATTTCAAAGTTGAAATGTACATGAACAATAATGGAACCCTGCGTATAGCTCCCACTGATGTTCACGCCAGTTTTTAACAGAAAGACGCGGCAGATTTAAATCCAGCGGCTCACCTGACTGAGACTTCGGCTCCATTTCTGAACAGCTTTCCTTCGGCTCTGGCTGCAGAAGCAACCCATCCAGAAGGAGACGCCTCCTCTGCTCACAGCCATCTGGGGAGGGGGGGTTCACCAGCCGAACATCACCCAGAGTGGACTGCCAGGCCGTCTGGATCCAAAACCCCTGAAAGCAACAAGAAAAGAGTCACATTTCCACAGCACTGTTTGTTCTTTTTAGAATTTACCCAAAAAAGAAACATTTTAACAGGAAAAAATGTACATAACTCGTGATTCAACTGTCATGTCTTCCTCATTTATTTACAGAAAGGCATATTTTAATAATTCAATAGAAACTATTTCCTCACATTATGTTCTTTTGTGGCTTGAATTGTTATTTGAGTGAAATGGGCGGCTGCGGGGCAGAGCTGCTTTCAAAAGCCGTACACTGGGGGAAGAAAAATAAATCACCCGGCCTTTAAACACTTTTGTATTTAATACTGTAAATATATTCTTATTTTATCCCAACAGTTTAATCTGAATTCAGATAAAGGCACAGGAAGGACTGCCACTAACAGCGGAAACACTCTGTGCTGTTTTTGAGTAAACAAAATACAAACCAACATGCACCTCCTGTTCCTCAACCTTTAAAGATGCGCTGCAGACAGATGCTCTGTGTTTCTATTAGTGCAATCCAATCCAAATTTATTCATAAAGCACTTTAAAATTTCTCAAAGGACCAAAGTGCTGCACAGCGAAACAGGAAAAAATCATTACAAGACATAAAAACATAAAAAACTAACAAAATAAAAATCAAAACTAGCAGAATTTAAAAACTAGGGGGAAAAATATCAATAAAACCTGGAATTAAATACAAAATAATTTAAAATAATTGATCAAAGGCCAAAATTAACATAGTTTTGAGAGCCGAGGCAAAACGATGAGTTTTTAGAAACGATTTAAAATCAGACAGAGAGATTGACTTCTTAATCCGCACTGGAAGGTCGTCCCACATTTTTAGAGCAGCCTCAGAGAAAGTGCGTTAAATGTGCAACAAAATAATTATTGGACTTTATTGATCTCACATTGGAGAAATTTACCTCTGAATTTAACCCATCTCCTTCAGTTTACTTCTATAGTGCAAATTCACATCATATCATTTCAATGCACTTTATAGAGACAATTCAACCAGATCATCCAATAATATAATAAAACTCCCTTTTAACGTGAAGAAACCTCCAGCAGAACCAGGCTCAGTGTGAGCGGCCATCTGCTGAGGCCCACTGGGGTTCAAGG
>NW_015151350.1:60473-62539 GCF_000732505.1 Cyprinodon variegatus
ACTTAATAATTTAGAGCTTGAATTTGAGTAAATATATATTTTTTAATGGCCTTATGTCTTTCACTCCCTCTGCTGCTGGAAAACTGCAAACACTTCTAATGTGTGTAGAGATAACCCTTTTGTAGTTAGTGTTCCTAACTTAAAATCCCTTTACTATGAAATATCTCTGATATAAGATGGAGCTTTGTTATTTAAGGCTTTATATGTGGGAAGGAGGATTTTTAAATTCTATTCAGGATTTAACAGGAAGCCTGTGTGGGACCAAACTTAAATAAGTACAAAAGGTGTTCAAAATTGAAAAAAAAAACAACTTTTATTTAATAGTGTCAAAAAGAATTAACAGAGGCTCAAAGGCAATACAAAATAGCTTAAATAATAAATAACATGGATTTGGGACCAACTCAACGGAGGTCAACTGAACAGGAACTGATTCAAACCAAAAACTGACCTACTGATAAAGAACAGGGGCTGCTTAAATAGGGGTGGAATAACCTAAACTTGCCACATGGGGGAGGTACAATCAAACAGAAAACCAATAAATCCAAAAAAATCCATACAAAACTAAAACCTATTAAACAAATAAAGAAAACTCTTAAGCTTAGCACAAAAAATAAGTGAATATTGAAGAGGAAAAATAACTAAGGTTCTTTGTTTGGGAAAGTGGTATGTTCCTGGCTTCCACCTCCAGCTGATCTGAATTTGCAAAACCTGGAAGAAAATAAGCAGCGTGAGTTAAACCATTTAGACAGATTAACTAAAGTGTGCACCCATTAGAAAATATACATCTAAATGGAATAACTTAAACCAAATCTGGAACTAAATACAAACTATGAAACTATACAAACACTTTGTGGTGAATGTAGAAGGTTCCACCACATGGTCCCAAGAGGTAAGCTTCTTACTTTACAGGCTCCCTATACTAAAGGCAGAATAAATTTTCTAAATTTCAGAATGTATTACCAAGCCTCCCAGTTTCGTACTCTATGGAAGTGGATTTATTCAAATGGCAACGATGTGAGGTGGGTCTCAATAGAACAAGAAGAATTGAGATCCATGTCACTGGCAATCATCCCTTTCTTGAGTTAAAAAAAGCAGCTCTCTACAATTACATCAAATCATTTAATCTTAGCTACCTACAATGCATGGCTTCAGTTACTCGCTCTTTTAAACCTAAACATACGATTGTTGATTAACACACCGCTCGATAATAACCCCAGCATTCCCCAACCTATAGCAAATGGTCTACTTCAAACCTGGGGCAGAAAAGGCATTAGAACAGCCGGCGATCTTAATACCAATAATGTCTTTGCCAGCTTCGGTCAATTAACTTGCATAAGCACAACCATTTCAGGTATTTGCAGATCAGACACTGGATTAAGAGTCAAATAGAGATATTTTCAAATAAACCAGAGGAAACGATGCTTGATCATGTTTATTAGATCCCAAATGTGGATCCATTTACAGAAGGATGGGAATTGGACTTAAACTGCAACTATGATGACCAAAGCTGGGGCAGATTACTAAACTCAATTCAAACAATATTAATATCAACAAAACACAGGCAAATTGAATTTAATATTTTTCACCGCATATGTTATACCCCATATAGTTTGAATAAGCTGAATGCCAGTATCAATGATAAATGCCAGAGGTGTAGGACGTCTGTAGGGGATCTTTTTCATATGTTTTGGAATTTTGTTCACTTCCAAACCTACCAGAACAATGTAATTCTGATAACCTCTGATATCCTGACCCCAGGATATGGATACTTGTCCTTTCTTGGACATTCTAAGATTAGACCTGAGAGACTGATCAACATTGATCTTTACTGTGTTTCAATGATTCCAATATTTTTGTTGTGCTTTTTTCTCTTAATTCTGAACTCTCAAAAATATGGTTAATGCTTAATATTATACTACTACAGTGTACATGTGTTGCTACATGGAGAGAGTGGGCTGGGTGGGTGGGTTTGTTTTTGTAGTCGCTTTTTTTTTTTTTTGAGGTTACAAAAAAACAAAAAGGTATATATATATATATATATATATATATATATATATATATATATA
>NW_015151350.1:62584-69276 GCF_000732505.1 Cyprinodon variegatus
ATCTTTTTTATTATTATCAGAACTCTAGCTGCAGCATTTTGGATCAGCTGAAGGCTTTTAACTATGGACTAGTTTCTCAGAACCTGGACAGGAGATTTCTCATTTTGTAATATTGCGCATATGAAAGAAGGACATTACTTTATTATCTGAGATAAATTTAATCCCATTCAGATGAAGTGACTGTCTCTTCCACGGTTCTGAGGAGGGATCGACGGGTTAGGGACCAGACCTGTTTACAGTGCTGGATGTGCTGATCTACAGAGGGAGCCGTTATTCTTCTCACATTTGACAGGAACAGTGGGGGCTGGTAACCCAGGGAAACCTCAAAGGAGGTGTGGGAATTGTGGCCATATTCCACCCAGGAGAGGAACTTGTTCCAGTCTGCAGAACGCGTAGATGTGAGCCAGCGGAGAAAGGACTCCAACTCCTGGTTCATATGTTCGGTCTTTCCGTGGGTCTGGGGATGATAACCTGACGACAGGGTGTAGGTGGCCCCCAGGGAGGTGACAAACTCCCTCCAGACACGGGAAGTGAACTGAGGTCCTCGGTCTGAGAAGATGTCCCGAGGTATCCCGTGTAATCTAAATACATGCTTAACCAGCAGCTGGGCTGTCTGGAAAGCGGATGGGAGCTTGCAGAGGGGTACCAGATGGCAGGCTTTGGAAAAGTGGTCCATAACGGTTAAGACGACAGTCATGATGGCAGCCCAGTGAAGAAGTCCAAGGCGATATGAGACCAAGGACGTTCAGGGTCGGGGAGAGGCTCGAGCATTAATCGGTTAGAAGTCTTGTTCTTAGCACAGGTTGGACAGGCTAGGACATACTGCTGTGCAAGCTGATTGATGGTTTCGATGGACTCCGGGGTGAGCGAAGATCTTAGCGGAGCGGGCGGACAGAGCTCTGGACATATTTTCTGTCCTCCTGGGTCGGGTTCAGTCCGCAGGGCCTCCGGTGGGAGAGGGCATCAGGCTTATTGTTCCTCGAGCCGGGTTGGAAGGAGATCGAGAGGTTACATTGGGAAATGAACAAGGACCAGCTGGCTTGCCTGGGATTTAAACGTTTAGCGGACTGGAGTTAGGCCAAGTTCTTATGATCCGTCCAAACTAGGAGGGGTTGCTCGGTGGCCTCCAGCCAGTGACGCCACTCCTTTAAGGCCATCTTAATTGCAAGGAGGTCACGATCGCCCACATCGTAGTTGCGCTCTGCTGGGGAAAGGCGTCGGGAGAAGAAAGCGCAGGGGTGCAACTTATGATCGTTCTCTGAGTGTTGGGAGAGGACTGCTCCGATGCCGGAGTCAGAGTCAATCTCTTAAATAAACTGTCGGTGGGGGTCAGGATGGATGAGCACTGGAGCCTGAGAGAACCTCCTCATTAGCTCATGGAAGGCCGAGTCAGCCGCCTCATTCCAGGTAAACGTGGACTTAACAGACGTGAGGGCGTGAAGTGGGGCAGCAACTAGACTATAATTGCAGATAAATCTGCGGTAGAAGTTTGCAAATCCTAGGAACCGTTGGAGCTGACGACGGGACTCGTTGGGTACCGGCCATTCCTGCACGGCGCTCATTTTCTCCGTATCCGACCGGACCTGCCCCCCCTCAAGGATTAGGCCCAAGAAAGAGATGGACGGCTTCTCGAACTCACATTTCTCTGCCATAACAAAGAGCCTGTTCTCAAGTAGGCGCTAGAGTACCAGTATCACGTTTAGGTTGGTGTTCAATGAGACTTCTGGAGTAAATGAGAATATCGTCTATGTTATAAGCTGGTGTTGAGGTGCTGACAGCCGCTCCCTTTTAAGCCGTCCCACAACCATGAAACGCAGCACACCTGTGTTCAGCACCACCCCGCTCTTCAGCAGCCACCTGCGGGGAAAAAAAGGGGGCGAGATTGCTGAACCGGCAGGTAGTTACCGCAGCGCCCTGACAAAAGCCCATAGAGCAAAACACTGTATTGGTGCGCGTGTCATTTCAAGAAATTCATGTTACCAATACAGGAGTAGTTTCTAACTGATTGAGACACTGTTAAAAAAAATTTCTCTTTTTTTACGGTTTATCATTAAAATTATCAAGAATTTTCGAGCAACTTAAAAGGAAAAGGAATGTTTCAGCCATTGCGTTTGTATTTTACTTTTCTCGTCCTGTCATCCTTTTCCTCTCAGTTATCAATCAGCTTAAATTAAAGGTAATTTCAAATTGACTCCAAGTGTATTCACTGTTTTTTTCTGTACTTATTGTTTTAAAATTATGATTCAAAATCCTAGTCCAAAAGCATCTTCATTACATAAAGCTGCTTTTTGTGTCTCTGCTTCTGTCTCCTTGAACACCAGTCGGCCTCAGCAGATGACCGCTCACACTGAGTCTGGTTCTGCTGGAGGTTTCTTCCTGTTCAAAGGGAGTTTTTCCTCCCCACTGCTGCTACAAGCATGCTTAGTGTGAGGGATTGCTGAAGAGTCAATGAGTTACTGCAATCAACCGTTTTTCCTTAGATAGAAAACTTTTAATCAATCTGACTGGATGATCTGGTTTAATTGGCGCTATATAAATAAATTGAATTGAATTCACATTTTTCCTTAAATTTTCACGTTCTGATATATGTTTACATTATTTACTGGCTGCACCTAAAAATATCAAATATATATTCAATTTAAAGATAGATATCAATACACTTTAACCTACAATAACTTAAGTTACATCAGTGTATTAGGTCATCAGATCAAACAGTTTAGTCTGTCCAATGAGCTGCCTGTAGTGTCACTAGATGTCCAGCAGGTGTCAGTATTCTGTGAGAAAGTATCAACAGAGCATCAATATAGTTTGGCTTCAAGGTGCCTCATCAACCTATCGCTGGGATTGACCCATATAACCGTTTCCTGGGCGGTAGACATGATAAAATCACCACTGCGCACATTTACCGCTGTTACCATTTACCCCAACAGCCGTTCTGCTTTGCCAGGCTGTGGAATTCTTCCCTTCCCAATATGGCGGCCACGTTGTTGCGTCGCTGCGTATCTTAGGTCACGTGTTTCCGTCTGGCTTTTGGCGACTAGATATTGCATCATTAGGCCGCTACATGTGAGACTGGCAAATCCTCGTTGCTGGAAATTAAAGCAACGTGATTTTCTGAAGAGGTCGCAGATAAACTAAGAAAATGCCTAAAAAAGCGAAGGAGGAAACGGAGTGGGTGGACACTGATGTGGCTCCAGGGGCAGGTGAGCAAACTGACAGCGCGAGGAGCCGCTCAAAGCTACATAGCATTCTAGCTAGCAGATGGGAAAACTAAGTTGATTCATTTATAGCAGCAGCAGCTTCTATATACATATTATTATTATCCTGATCTTTTAAAGTCTATCTGACTCTTAAACACCGGAACTCCGTTTAACTAAACTCCATATGTTTTCTCTTGTTAAGCTTAGTTTAGTTTAATTTATCAAACTTAAAAAATAGTTTTTCTGAAATAAGACATCACCTATGTACGGAAGAGGATTAGGGCCATAAAAAATAAAAGAAAATTAACTGATTTTCAAATTTTATTTCAGTATAATATGGGAAAAGAGAATTCTGACTTTAATCCCATATTATACTGAAATAAAATGTGAAAATCAGTGAACTTTTTTAGTTTTTCAGTGGCCATACCTGTTAGGACACAACAGACTCAATAAAAACTAACCTTTTGTCCAACGCAAAAACTATGGGAAAGTACACATAGATAATCATTGCATAGATCTGTACATTATTCCACACAGATTCATTTTATTCTTCTTGTATGACTATGAATCAAAGGTCAAATGGGTATACAGTAAATATCATGACTGGAGGTACTTTATCTGCTCTAAAATAAGCAGTAAGCAGGTTTATGTTGGACTAATAATCAGACAAATTACTTTATACACATATATAACGTAGTATTGGTAAAGTTTAGTTATTTAGTTTCTTCTGCATAATTATACAGGTACACCTATAGAGTTAAAGTATTATAAATATGTCTCCCTTTTAAAAGGTATGGAGATTTTTTTCTAGAGACATAGAAGATTAAACTATTGTTTCTACAAAGTTGTTCTACAACACGTTATAAATATATTTGATGTTTTCCAGTAGATTATTACCCTTTAAAAGCATTTTTTATGTTTATCTTCAGCTGTTTATTAAAGGTGTGCCTCTGTAAGGACAGCTTTTCATCCACATGTTCTTTTTTTTTTTTACTTTCTGAAAACCAAAACAGATTCTTTGCACCAGATAAACAAGATTTATGAATGTTCATCTTTCTAGGTATTATTCTTGGTGCACATATTCCTGCCCTAATCGTTAGTCATGTCAGAAAGTGATGCTCATACTGCATAGATTCATCACAAGAAGACTAAAAAGTCTTAAACCTCTATGTTGTTCAATTATAAAAAAAAAAAAATAAAATGGGGAGTGGTGGCCTAGTGGTTAGGGTGTAGAGCTTGGAATCCTGAGGTTCTGAGATTGAGCCCCACTCCCACAGACTGCCACTCTGGCTCTCTGAGCAAAGACCCTTAACCCCACACTGCTCACCAGGTGCCACACAATGGCAGCCCACTGCTCCCTGAGGGGATGGGTGAAATGCAGAGGTAAAAATCTCCAATGTGAGATCAGTAAAGTTTAAATATTATTATAGATAATTGTGACTTACAGGTGATAAAACCCCTAAAGCTCAGCACCTCAGACAGAATATTTCAGGACGTTATAAACAGAAAGGTCCAGGTTCTTTAACCATAGGTTCCTTGCTGGGCTCTTCTTGCATGAATAACTGCATCAATGCAGCGTGACACCAATACGACCCACCTCTGGTTCTGCTGAGGTTACCTAGGTAACGACCTAAGGCCGGTTCACCTGTGTTGTTGGGTCCAGTTTCACACTTGCTCCAGAAACTTCCCACCGGACTTTAAGCCACTTGACTTTTATTCCTCTTATTTCGTCCTCCTGGTCTTTAGACGTCGATTTCCACGTTAAGTCAAACGTCATTCCCAAATTTTCGGACCGTGTGAAAGTGGTACTAGAGGGCGCTGGTTTGTGTTTTTCATTTGAAGAAGCTTCCCAGTTTTCACATCACCACCAGCACCATATTTATTTGATCTTTAAAGGCGATAGCTACATGATTAACTCCTCCCAGCCAGTAGGTGGCGCACTCTCTGTCCACACTGTTTGCCAGCTGATTGCAGAGTCCTCTAATACGGAGGTCTTTAACAGGGGGTCCGCGACCCCTAGGGGATCCACAGAGGTACTGCATGGGGGTCACGAAAGTTTTGGTTGATAAGATTTTTTTTTTTTATATTCCTCCCTGCAATTATTTCCACTAATGTCTTTAAATCCACATTAAAAAGACCTAAGTTAGGTTTTTCCCTCTCCAAAATAGTAAACTTACTAAATTATAATGTGTTAAAGGTTATTTATTTTTCCTGAGAAAATAAATGCATTAAAATCCTTTTCTTTTTTATCACTCTGTGCCTGATCTGCACCAGAAATAGGATCCTATGCTACTTATGGGAGCTAACTTTTTCAGCTTTGGGTTTATATTTTTCCCTTTTGTGATAACATTATGGTATATAGTGCATAATCTGAAGATAGAAAAAACTAAAATGCAGCTAAACATGGTTTAATCATATTTTCCCAGATTGCTCTAAGCATGTCCCATGATGACGTCAGAGAAGCTGTTTAACGGAGAAAATGGAAAAAGCTTTAAAATTGTCCCAGAAAAGTCATTAAAGATGCGTGTTAGTATTCTTTAGTGAGTTAAGGATATAAATAAGTAATTTTATCACTAAAATTACATTATTTATGGACACCCGGATGCATATCTGTTTGCGCATGATCAGGACGGATCGGTTCGAGACACGTTAGCATGTTTGCTAACCCAGCTAATTCTGATCTTGGTTTTTGAACAGTTTCTTTAGCCATTTATTATTTCTGCATTAAAGCTCATTCTTAGGTCATAAGTTCCTCAATGTTATTTTAAAAATGTAACCTAATACTGATGATATTGATGGTCAGTGTGCGTTATCTGGCCTTTTAGCGTTTAAAAAGTAATTTTATGCCAAATCTTCCCACAGAAAAAACAGTGAAAAAGGGGAAAAAAGACAAAAAGGGGAAAAAGAGTGTGAGTAAAACTTTTATTTATTCTTCAAACATCTCCTAGCTGATCTATATCTTTAAAAGCTTCACAGATTTCATTGATGATGTTTTGTTTTTATTCCAGTTTTTTGAGGAACTTTCAACGGATAGCAAAACGGAGAAGGTTGATGAGCCAGCTGGGAAAGACAACCAAACAAAACAGGTAAACATCTACCTGCATTAACGCTGGACAAGGATCATGTTTTTAATATCAAATTCCAAATCGCAGCGTTTTGGTCGCCTTACATTCAGCAAGTTGCATAGTTTCTCTCAGCAGCCCTCTAGGTGGCAGTAAAGTGCTGAAAGCAGGTTAACCATCACAGAAGGGAGGAGAGAGATGTTGCTAGGAGGCACATCTATGCATGTGAGCTAGAAGCATCTTTCAGGCTCAGACAATAGACTCTGGAGCAGAGAGCATTCAGGACCATAAAAACAAAGACAGCAAACCTTTTCTGGGGTTTCCGCAGGGTTCTGTGTTTTTAACTCCTACGACTGTGCTTTAAAAATTCAATTCAGTTTATTTCTATAGCTTTAATTCACATCATGTCATCTCAGGTCACTTCCCAGTT
>NW_015151350.1:72591-74480 GCF_000732505.1 Cyprinodon variegatus
ACACAACTAATTGATGATGAAATTCGTTGCCAACGCTTTTAAAAGTCGATTTTTATCGATTTTATCGATTCGTTGTTGCAGCCCTAATATACGTGTATATGTATATACACGTATATACTTGTATATATGTGTATATACTTGTATATATGTATATATACTTGTATATATGTATATATACTTGTATATATGTATATACACGTATATATATATATATATATATATATAAATGTATGTGAAAACTATAAAAACCTTTTTAAATTCCACACGAAACCCTCCTCCCAAATGTTAAATAAATCTCCAGAGCATTAAGACTGGTTTAATGTTGAACTAAGGGCCGATCAGTCGCTGCGCCGCTAGTGTTCGTAGATGTTGACCAACATCATAGAGCAGCTGGATTATACAGAAGCTTAGATCCTGGGGGGTTGGACTGTGGTTGGTCCATATGAGCCCTGATTCACCAGCAGCGTCCTCCCCCTGTGTCTGAACTCTGCAGAAAGGAAAAGGAGCTGTACGGCAACAGAAGATGGACGACGATGAGGAGGACGACGACGATGATGGAGACAATATGATGGTGCGTTTGACCTCCACATGTCTCCTCTCACCTCCTTCTGCTCTGTGTCATCGTCTCTTCCTCTGGTTTCTGACCAACAGAGTGCTGAGGACGTGATCGCACAGCAGGCCCAGGAGGAAGCAGACGACCCGTTTGCTAACCTGAGCAAAAAGGAGAAGAAAAAGATGAAAAAAAAGGTGATCATGAGTTACTTCTGCTATCGTCTCCTTTCTTTTTAATGTTAAACAGAAGCAGCCATGAGAGGCTAAAAAATATTTACAATTATTAATATCATTATTATTACGACAACAATATACTTTTTAAAAGATATTAGTAAGAAGGAGGATTCCTTGCATAATTTCTGTTGAAACATGAAAATTTAAACCAGTTTAGGGATTTTGATTATTGGGAGGCAATTTAGGATCTGAGACCAACTGTTGCTGGAAAACAACAGAGAACATAACCCAGACAGGTCACATCCAACACTAAACTAGCAAATAGCTAATGTGTACCGTAGGCTTTGCTTCTCACCACATTAATAATATGCTTTAATAAATTAATATAAATGGATGTAACTTTATTGTCGTTTATGACTTTATTCTTGTGATTTTACAACTTTATTCTTATGCTGGATGCAGTTATGAAAAACAATTATTTAGTAGCTCTGGCTTATCTATAGCAGCAAACAAAAGGTTTTGGTTCTTCAAATGTTTATTTTTTTATGCTATCACACAAAAAGTGTTAATTCGCTTTACATAACAAAGGAAACAAATCAATTCACAATACAAAGAGCATCTCTTGAAAATTACTGAACAGATCCATGCCTGCATAGGTATTTGTGAAGTCAAATATTTATACCAAATATGAAATTATATGCATTTACATAGTCAGCCTGAGTTACAAAAATGTAATCAAAAAATAAAGTGCATCCTCAAACCACAGCTAAGGTGAAAGAAAAAATGCCAACTTCTTAAAAATGTTCAGACACACACATGCATGTCAGCGTTAGTTCAAAAAACTAAATAAAGTAAATAAAAGTGTATCCTCAAATATGTGGCGACGGCATCATTGAGGGCAGGCAGGGGATGTCAGAGAAGAAGCGATGGCTATGGATGGTGTAACGCGGCTCCAAAAGGGCTATTAGGTTACGAAAACCCGGGTTCTCGACGCCAGAAAAGGGCTGGTTGTCGAGCGCTATAAATTCCATCACTTTGTCGTTAATAGCTGTAGCTTTTTCGCTGTCTAATGCCTTCTGAATGGATACATCTGCGGTTTGTGTTGTTGTTGTCGTTTTAGCCTTAGCACCTCCGGCTGCTGCTGCTGTGGCTGCTTCGTATTC
>NW_015151350.1:74703-82216 GCF_000732505.1 Cyprinodon variegatus
CTGCTATTAAAGTACTATTATTACTTTAAGGCTTTATTTCTGTAAGTTAAATTTTCATGCTCTTTAAATGTGAGACGGCGACACCTGCAGAAACTAGAGACATCTTAGGGGTCCTACTTCTGATTCCAGATGATCCCTGACATGATTTAGATCAACTAAAAACTGTTTAGTATTTCTTTTCTTAACCGATGTTCTGCTGTTTCCTTTTACAGATGGAATATCAGCGGCAGGTGGAAAGCGTCCGAGCTCAGAACGCCCTGGAAGGAGATTTCTCCGTATCTCAGGCGGAGATGTCCTCCAGACAGGCAATGCTAGAGAACGCCTCGGATATTAAGGTAACGCCTTCACCTCAGGATCTACGGAGAGAAGTTTGCTCCATTATTGTTGCAAAGAACACATTGTAGAAATGTAGAAAACGAGCAACTTTGAGAGACCTTAAAGTTTAAAGAGGAACTAAAACTATTTTTTCTCAGCTTATATGTATTTATAAACATATTTATTTTTAATTAATAAATTGTTATTTTTTTATTTCTATTATCAGATTTATTTTAACTAATTGCATCCTTTAAAACCGCTTTGCTCTGTGGTAACGAGTGAAGAGGCATTTCTGTTGGTCTGCTGGATGCCAGCGACAACATTATTGGTTAGAAGCAGGTTTTTGACTCGGTCCACAAAAAAGATACATTTTAATAAAAATATTTTTAAAATTGGCAGGGGCGGAGCTAGATGTGGGGGCCAGGGGTGGCCATGGCCACCCTTAGCCAATCATTGGCCACCCCTACCAGTTTTTCCCTCTAATACAGACGGTGGCAGCAGTAATACTCTCAAGTTTGATATTTTATTTTTCATATTTTAACAGTTACTTGACAACAAAAACACTGTGGTTAATTATGCACATGAATATATTAACATTAAAGATGTTAGATACTGAATTCATGCTCTTTTTTTTTAACTAGATTTTGTCTTATGGGGTAAAGAGAAAATGATGAAGATTCATAGATGACCTGCAGAGATAAATAACTGCTTTAATAATACTTAATCCGTTTAATTTAAATAGTAGTACATGTAAATATAAATTTTATGCAGAATGATCATTGATAAAAGTAGGTAAGACAACGAATAAGATGTTTGCCAGAGAAGTCAAGCCTAGACTTTTAATTTAACAGGATGGATGCTAAAATATGGGTCTATTTGTTAGCAAAGGCTGGAGGAAAGTATAGTTAGTTTTTATTTAGAAAATATGGATGTCGTGGTTGTTCATTTTGGAACGGTGGAAATTGTGAGTTTCTGGTGCCTATCTGCTTTCGGCCCCCCCTCAGTGTACTTTGGTTATTGCCTGGCCTCCCATATTCAAATTTTTCTGGGGAAAAAAATTTAAGTTTTGAAAAATTAACTATTCTAAAAAATAAAATGTGGAAAAAAAAATCTCAGAAAACAGTAAAGCTGCAATCAAAACCTTTACTGGATTTTTTAATTTACAAATTATCTTTTTGCTTGAAACCACGGCTGCAACTAACGATTACTTTACAAATAATTTAATCTGTTGATTATTGTTCTGATTAATCAATTTATAATCAAATAGCCAAAGGTTCCTTAAAGAACCTTCTCTCCACAAAGAACAGGTTCACTCCTTTTCTTTTTCATCGTTAGTAAAACAGCTGAAATTAGCAGAAGAAGCGTTTTTTTTTCTGGTTTCTTGTCGTTTTCATTCTTAGCTGTGGGATGTTTGTTGAAGCTTTGCTGTTTGTCTTTCAGCTGGAGAAGTTCAGCATATCTGCTCATGGCAAGGAGCTGTTCGTTAACGCCGACCTTCTGATTGTGGCAGGAAGAAGATATGGTTTAGTCGGACCAAATGGGTAAATTCCTTCTTTATGATGTTAAGCTGAAAACCTGCTTTTAGAAAAGTCATTTTATTAGTTTTGTGTTTATTGATCTCTATGAGAAAAGCTGCTATTAATGTTCATGGATAAAGCTGCTGTTGGTCTTAACATTTAGATTTATTAATTTAGGCATTAAAAGCCTCCTACATTTTAACATTAGCTGGTTTTAGTTCTTTCTTTGGCTACAGTCAAGTTTTAACCTTTAACTCGCTGTAAAAATATTTAAAGCCTTTTCTTCTGTGCTGTGTTTAGATTTGCGCTCCAAACATCAGCGAGTCGTGGTTTAGCAGCAGAATAATTATTTCCACCATGAATCCAGTGTACAGCAGTGAGAGAAGGAACAATACAGAGATACAGGAGAACTTTTTCTCCCAATGAGGCGTTGATTAAAATGAGGCCTGGTTACCAAGGAACTTTCGATGGTAGAAGCTCTACTATTTTCACTGAGACCTCCTCACATAGGTGGGGTGCTATCAACATGTTTACTAGGGCTGGGTAAAAAAAACGATCGATTTTGAATCGATTCCTTTACATTTTTGCAAAATCAATGTCTAGGGAATGAGATCGATTAGTTTTATAGTGACCCGCGTGACGTTCACGTTCAAACGAGCAGGAAAGATGCACTCAAGATGCCTTCAAGCCAGACAGCAGCAAATATAGCCAATAGGTGACTGAAGACATTAACAAATGGGGGCTGAGCAGCAAACACCCTGTAGTTACAGACAACGCTGCACATTTGGTTTGTGCAGCGGAGATAATGCAGCTCATGCATGTCTGCTGTGTCACGCCTGTTTGCTCAAGTGAGGATTCACTTTTTCACTTTTCACAAACAAGTTTGCTTTTTTAAGACAGTTTTGTTCACATCTCAAGTTTAAACTGTCTGATTAACAAGTTTGCACTTTGTGTTTAATGTGACAGGAAAAAAACAAAACACATGAGTATTTTGAAACAGTTGAACCACTTTCATTACTGTAAAAATAGATCGAATCAAAATTAATCGATTCAGGACTTTGGCCAAAATACCCAGGCCTAATCTTTTGACTGGATTTTCAAAAAAAGCACAAAAAAAAACAATCCACTGGACTTTGTTTCCAAGTTTAAAGACGTTTCTCTTCTAACCAGGAAGCTTTTTTATTTCAAAATGGCTTTATACAGGAGCCCAACAAAGCCTTGTTTTTGTTTAGAAAACGTGCAAATTGAAACGGACGAACGGGTCCACCCCTTTGGAATGGGGGTCGTTTGGATTCTTTGTTAACCTGCAATGCCCCATAAACCCCCAAACAGAGCGGATGGACTCAGATTTCTGCTTTTAAAAACCTACAATCCAGCGATAGAATTTATTCATTCCCTCTATCATTGCAACCCCAACCCTTTACAGGAGAACAGAAGACCTCGGCTATTCATCCAGGCCAACAATTCCCTCTAACGACCCCCTTTCAGAGGCATAGACGGTTTACACGATTTACACGTCATTAAAAATTAGATATTTCTCTTGCACATTTAAAAAACCTATTCATATATTTCGACATATTTTAATTTTATAATTTTTATCAGTTTTTTTATGTCTTAATCAAAAACATTGGGTGGGTGGGGCGACGTCCTAGCGCCCTCTATTTGCCACTGCCGGTATCTCATTCTGACCTTCCTGTTCTCATCTGTCTTTCAGCAAAGGAAAAACCACGTTACTGAAGCACATAGCAAACAGAGCTCTCAGTATTCCTCCCAACATTGACGTGTTGCTGTGTGAACAGGGTAGGTGAACCATCTTCCTCTCCAGCAGCCCCCCATGAACCCTGCTGACTCCGTCTGTCTCTGTTAGAGGTGGTAGCCGATGACACGCCGGCCGTGCAAGCTGTGCTGAAGGCCGACACCCGGCGGCTCAAGCTCCTGGAGGAGGAAAAGCAGCTCCAGGCCCGTCTGGAGAAAGGAGAAGACAGCGTGGCTCAGAGGCTGGAGAAGGTGAATACGCTGTTCTATTCCCACCGATTATGTCTCACAGTTCAGGATCAGATCTGCTGCCTTTAGGAGTCCTTCTGCTTCATTACTGCAGAACGCAGTCCAAACCGTTCCTCACCAACTCCACACCTGGACGCCTCCTTCATGAGGCGTCTCCTGTTTGAAGGAGGTCCAGGATCAGGACACGCTGAATGTCTCACAGCTGGCTCTGGAACGCTAACCTAGCCTGCTAGCTGTGTTTGTGCTTTAAGGGGGACCATATCTGTGAGCCGCTGAGCCCAAAGCCAGACCAAAGCAAACATGGCGGCGCAGGAAGACGTACGCACATCTGCTGGATCAGAGCCCAGGATGAACAGGAAGAGCATCACAGATATGAGAGGAGTTGTTGTTCCTTATGCCAACCTTTTACTTTGATTGGCTAAAACAGAATTTAGGTAGGTGGTGCTCTCTGTGATGCTCCACCCAATCAGCTCCTCGGGTTCTGCTGAACATCCCTCCGTTCCCTGAAATGGGAGCAGATCCAGATTAACAAAGGAAATAACTAAACTTGGGGGCTGCACGTTAACAATCTGGTTGCCAGGTTACCGGGACGCCTTGTTCTCCCTCCAGAGGAGGCGAGGGAATGGGTCTCAGACGCAGGGGAAGACTATTGAAACCAGAACATTTACTGGATCTAGACAGAAGAACTCAGTTGGAACCTCCATCTGAGGTTGTAGGCTAATTTTTCTCTACTTCCTGCCTCATATCTACGTGCCCCTGAGCAAGGCGCCTTGTCCTGGAATGCTGCATATGCCTGTATAAATCCGAATGTTTGATTCGTTGGTTTTTGCTGGAGTGTAGTTGCCATGGCTACAGAATCTGTGGAGCATCTCCAGGAAATGTTTTCTTCAGACGCAGAAAAGTTTAAAACCCTAAACGGACTATTTCTGATGATGCACTTTAAATGCAACATCCTGCAGAATGTGGACGGGAAAAAAACAGAAGCAGTGTGACTTCTTCTATCTCAGAAAGCTCATGTGTTCTTCTTTGAGCCCTCGCCTTTGTCTGCCCTGCTTTAAAGAGCAGAGGGATGAGGAGCACCTTTACACCTCTTTCTCTGATCTTTGGTCTGTTTTTTTTTTTTTTAATACAGCGTCTCCTTTCTTCTCATTGTCAGGTCTATGAAGAGCTCCGAGTGATCGGAGCTGCAGCAGCTGAAGCCAAGGCCAGAAGGATCCTGGCTGGTTTGTCGTTTACCCCTGAGATGCAGAACAGACCCACTAAAAAGTTCTCAGGAGGGTGGAGGATGAGAGTTTCTCTAGCTAGGTATCCTGCACACCCTGTCATCGCTGTTTTTTAGGTTGTTTACCTTCTTTATGTTCACCTTCTCCTTACCTGTGTCTGCAGAGCCCTTTTCATGGAGCCCACGCTTCTGATGCTGGATGAACCCACCAACCACCTGGACCTGAACGCTGTTATCTGGCTCAACAAGTAAATCAAAACAGAATGAAAGTTATACAGGAACCCAGCATGTTTACACCGTATACCGACTCTTATGCTGCGTTCAGAGCGTAACGGGGAGCTGTAGCAAATGCAGTGGACTTGTTTAGAATTCCTATACAAGACAGAAAACAGAGAGAGAGGAGCGTTGATCGCTCAAGTTGAAATTGCGACACAGCAGCTGATCGCAGACTGGTTGTAGGCAAAGTTTTTTTTTAAATTAAAATGGAATACAGAGAATAAAATGAAAACAATCTTAAAAAGGTAGAAATGAAGAATGTTCTCCAGAGGCCTTTAGATAAATAATAAAACAAGGCATTTTAATTTAGTTCTTCATGTAGAAAGAATATTAATCATCCTCACTTACCTCCAGCACAGACCCAGTCCGTCTCTGCCCAGCATTGGTGCTTCCTGTGGGCGTCGATTTACAAAGAAGTCCTGCTGAATCCCACCGAATCAGAGCTGCGTCTAGATGAACTAAAGTGTTTTTTTTTTTTTTTTAACAGCTTTTGTGGCTTTTCCAAAAATTTATGATCTCCTCAAGGTGATTCAAAAGTTGTTATAGAGAAAAAAGTAGCAGCAGTCCATGATTTTAAGTTTCACCTGTGCTTTTATTGTGAAATACTGAGAGGAAATGCTATTGGGTTGCCAGGGGTAACGCCGGTCCACAGCGACGGGTCTGAGAGGGCGGTGATTTAGTAAATATTAAACAATCTTTCCAGCCACTAAATAAGGTAAACATGCCCACTGTTATATTTATTACCAGTCTATAAAGACGTGTGATGTTATGCAATAACTTTATATTGAACGCAGCACTAACGTCTGTTGGGACGGTGATGTCATCTTAAAAACCAAATCAGCCCAAACTATATTTTTCCTGCACACATGAAGTAGGCCAGATAATTTAGATTAAATTCAGAGCTTAATAGGTGGAAAGTTGACCTCTGGATGACCTAGAAAAAAAACTTTAATATCTCTGAAAGAGCAGGACATGTGATGCGTTTTCTTTTTCCCTCATTTTTAAAAATGACCATTTTAAAAGCACAAACCTGCATTAATGAAGCAATAACCATTCAGTCTGTTTGCTGAGTTTTTTCACGTCAGCAGGCTTTCAGCTTCAGGCGGCTGAAGCTCCTCCTAGATCAGGGGTCGGCAACCCAGACTGTTCAAAGAACCAATCCCTTAATTGTCCCATAGTAGGGGGCTGCTCAGTGGCACAGTGGGTAGCACTGCTGCCTTGCAGCAAGAAGGTTGTGGGTTCGATTTGTGTCATTCTGGTACTTCGTCTTCCTCCCAAAGTCCAAAGACATGACTGTTAGGTTAATTTGCTTCAATGGTTGTTTGTCTGTTTGTCTCTGTGTTGCCCTGCGAGAAACTGGTGACCTGTCAAGGGTGGACCGCCCCTCTCACCCACTGACAGCTGGAGATAAAGCGTGTCAGAAAATGGATGGATGTCCCACAGTTGGGAAATTCACTGTGCATTTTAACCCACCCCCTTGGGGAGCTGTGGGGATCGAACCGGGTACTTGCAGCCTTCTCAGAGGACAAGTGCACTGCTCTAACCACTAGGCCAACACTCCCAAATGAAAAACAAAATCCGCCTCGAGCCACAAAAATTTAAAATTCTTCCATCAGCCTCATATGGCAACACAGGCTCTAATACCCCATTTACCCTACCCTTAAAATACTGTACAGAGACCGGTCCGAGCTCAGTAACTGAGATAACTTATCGTGTGTAAATGGAAAGCAAACTAAACTCAGTCTGGCTGCACATCGCGATTCACACTCCATTCCAGTAGTTGGCGCGAATGCCCCTCTGGAAGTTGCTTGCTAACCAACACAAAACAGAAGACTATAAACAACAATTGAAATCTTCTCCACGCCACATTTTAAATAATGGCTTCAAAAGAGCGTGGGTCGACCTGGGATGACGCTGAGGCCGTTAACATAACTTTCTGAAAGTGACGGGCGC
Source organism: Cyprinodon variegatus (assembly GCF_000732505.1). Lineage (NCBI taxonomy): Eukaryota > Metazoa > Chordata > Actinopteri > Cyprinodontiformes > Cyprinodontidae > Cyprinodon > Cyprinodon variegatus. Next base: position 81,991 of record NW_015151350.1, read on the forward strand.
CGCCATTTTGATTTGCTTGATTCCCTCCTCCTTCGTCTTCTTCTTCTTGTGTTTTATGGCGGTTGGCAAACAACTTTTGGTGCATTACCGCCACCAACTGCTTGATTTCCTCCTTCAATACTGGCAGTAATACCGCAGATCGTCACTAGGAGGCGAGGAGTCAAGGAACCGATACAGTGTGATGTGTAAACATCACACTGTATCGGTTCCTTGACTCCTCGCCTCC
>NW_015151350.1:82362-85720 GCF_000732505.1 Cyprinodon variegatus
TTTTTATTGTTTTTATTTCGAGGATTTGGTGAAAAAATAGGAAGAAAATTCACATTCCTTCATCAAAGCGCTACCTGTTGGATCTATGAACGGTTTTCTATGCTTGCAACCAAACTAGCAGCAGAAATGGAGTTTGGAGATGCAATCCACTCCTTAAATCTATCTTTGCTCTCCTCTAATTTATCTGTAAGTTCTGCAATCGCACCTTTTCTCTCCCTCCCAACTTGGTGGTCAGCTGCATATTTAGCCTTCCATGGAAATGCTTTTCCAAATGACTTTTCGATTATTTCTCCTTACAAATAAAACATGCAGGAAATCCTTCTGCATTGATAATGAAAGCAAATGATTCGCTCTATTCTTCTTTGAATCCTCCCTTTGGGATCCATGGTCCGAGACACACCCACCGCTTTGTTTACAGCCACAGCCTGGCGCTGAAACGTGCTGCAGGCTATGACGCAAATCTTCCTTAACAGAAGAGTTTACGTTTATTCTTTACATTTATTTAGAATACACATCTTTACAGCACTGGAAACATAATGACTGTTTATTAAACAGACAAAAATCATTTTTTTTTTCCATTTTCATACATTTTTGAAAAAGCTCCAGGGAGCCGCAAGGGGGGCGTTAAAAAGCCGCAGGTTTCCGACCCCTGGTCTAGATTAACCGGAAAGCGATGCTTTGTCACCTCTGCTTCCATTAGCTTTCCACCAGAATGATGTTTCTGTTTCCTCGTGGCTTTTTTGCTCTGAATGTTTTTTGCTCTGAATGTTGTAAAAACATTGAATTTTTCATGGAACTTGTTTCCAGCTACCTGCAAGGCTGGAAGAAGACTCTCCTCATCGTTTCCCACGACCAGAGTTTCCTGGATGATGTTTGTACTGATATCATCCACCTAGACAACCAGAAACTCTACTATTACAGAGGAAACTACTGTAAGTGTCCGGTTTGCATCACTATCAAATAGTTTCTAGTTTTCCTCAGTTAGAAAAGCAGCGCTTAATGAGTTAATGTGAGATTGAACATTTTATTTAAGATAAATTTGAAACCAAAAATTATCTTTTTTATAAAATGGGCAAAATATTCCCTGCTGTTGCATTCAGGAACCATTGGAAAAAAGAAATACCTTTAAAACATCTTCACTGAATTGCTTATTTCGGTACTGGTGACATCAGCAGATCAGTCTTCAGGTCCAACTGGATCCTGAGCTTAAAACCAACTATGTTTTAAAGACATTTCTGTTTCACACGGTTCCTAAAAGCAACATCATTCCACAACCTGTGCAGCTAAGCCCCGCCTCCAAGTGGAAGCTGCCTGAAACTGGAAAATAATTTAATTTTAATAGTGGTTTAGAACATTTTGTTTCAGTTTAAGTCTTTTTTTTCTACAGTTAAAATAAAAAAAGTAATTTTCTTATGTTGATGTTGAAAGGTTTTCATTCCTCTGGATATGGGCTTCCCTCTGTGTTTCAGTGACCTTCAAGAAGATGTACGTGCAAAAGCAGAAGGAGCTGCAGAAGCAGTACGACAAACAGGAGAAGAAGCTGCAGATGCTGAAGGCTAGCGGAAAGTCCACCAAGCAGGCCGTGAGTCCAGTTCCCTGTAGTTCTGATGGTCATGGTTCTGCTTCGTTCCACCTGCTGACGCTTCGATTGAACGTCTAGGAGAAACAGACCAAGGAGGCTCTGACCAGAAAGCAGCAGAAAGGCAAAAAGAAGGGAGCTCAAGAGGAGGAGAGCCAGGATGCAACTGAGCTGCTGAAGAGGCCTAAAGAGTACACCGTGAAGTTCACCTTCCCCAACCCTCCTCCGCTCTCACCCCCCATCCTGGGGCTGCACAGTAAGAGCCGCTTCCTTCTCCCCTGTGCTTTGAATTAAAGCAGGCGGGCGTATACTGTCAGAGCGAATCTCCACTCAGTTTCCGCCTCATGGTGGGTCCTGCGTTGTGTAGCAGAGTTTAGTTTCTTCCAGAGGAAAGTGGAAGATCCTATTTTGGAGAACTGGAATGGTTCCATTGAAAAGTTTACTCACAGTGACACAAAATCAGAATTTATATCATTTATTAAGTTCATGTAATACAAATCTAGATGAATGAATGACTGTTGGTCCAAACCTTGGTGAAAACCCATCAGGGAATTACATGTTTAATGCAGAAGGGATAATTGACTTTGGCTTCATTCCCACTGCTGGCCTTGATGCTCAATTCCCATTTTACTGTGAAATCTGATTTTTTTTGCGTCGCCGTTCACATTTCCAAATATATGCGACTCTCCATTCTTAAGTGTCCTGCATGCGCAGTAGAGGACGCAATGACATCACAAGCCAACGTGCTAAGCATGGATGGTAGCGCTGAAGCGCATCTAGCGATCTTTCCCAACCTTAAACACACAATCTTTTCAATATGGTTAACAAAGGTCACTATTCTGAGTAGTAGTATTTATCTTTGAGTATTAATGCCGTTCAGGTGGGATTAATGGGACCTGGCCGTTCAGACACAGGTCGCATTTATAAAGATCAGATTTGTATCGGTTTCAGGACCACAGAGCCACGTGGCCAGGATCACACTGGGAAAAGTCACATCTGTGATGTTCAGGCTGTCATAAAAAGATCGGATTCAGGTCGCATATGGGCAAGAAATATCGGATTTGGGTCTTTTCAGGCTGCAGTGTGAACGTAGCCTAATAGCCTTTAAATGGCAGGAAAACACTTCCTTCTATCCTCAGATTCCACCAGAAGGCTTTCTTTTTCTTTCATGTCTTCTGCTCTTCCTGCCCCCAAACTCTCCTGGTTTATAGATATTGAACCCAACCTCCAGAATATCACTGGATCTGGGCCACTTAAGGCAGAATATTCACCAAAAGAAACAAAACTTTACAGTACATTAGGCCTTCCGAGTTTTTTCCAGAAGAAACCTGCTGGAAAAAACAGCATATGGAAGAAACTTCCAACCCTGTGGTGTGATATAGAGGGGTAAAGAGGGGAAATCAGCCTCTCATGCCCACCTCCTGCTCAGGAATCTGAAGGTTGGAAGAAAATCGAACATGTCTGAAATTCAGTCGGCCCTCGTGAGGCGTTAGTGAACGAATCATGAAGCAGAGCTACGATCCGATTAACCAGAACCTCGTGCAGTGCCCATCTGCAAACAAGCGACCAGCGCCATCTCTCTGCGTGTGGTTTCTGGGCATGCAGGGTGAGCCGTTGGATTGCATCAGAGCGTCGGGCCGTACTGTGGAAGAACATCGTGAGCTGTGAACTTTTAATGCCCGGTTTAACTGGACTACGGTTTACTGTGAGGGTCATTATTGGAAACAGTCCGGTTTCTATCACCTTTATCTAAACATAAACCCATTAATAGCTGTGGCT
>NW_015151350.1:86767-99570 GCF_000732505.1 Cyprinodon variegatus
TTTTTTACAGATCAAGGGTGAGATGAGGAAGAATCATCGCTTGGTGAGTCACTGATTGAAATGGGGGGGGGGGTCTCAGTTAGGGATGCACCGATCCGATATTTTTATCGGTATTAGTCCAGATATAACGGGAAAAAAATAGATTGGTATCGGTGACATTGACTCAATATAGGGGCCGATCTATTCATTCTAACTCTATGCTATGCCCCGCCGTCATGCGGCAGCACAACAACATAACACGGCCATATTGTTTATGATGGAGCGAGCGAAAGGATCTGCGGTCTGAAGGTTTTTCACGCTCTCTCAGCCTACTAGCCCAATGGCTACATGTAATATTTGTGGGAGAAACGTTCAGAGGGGCGGTGTTAAATCTTTAAACTATAACACCACCAACTTAATTAAAAACACCTCCAGAAGTTTGATAAGAAGGAACAGGCTGAGATTATCAGACTCGGCAAACCAAAAGGAAGCAGCTAAGTTCTTTGGAAAGAAGTGACATTTTTCCATGTAACAGTATAGAGGCCAAAAGAAATCACAGAGATGATGCTTGATAATGACACTTTTTAAAAATGTGGATCAAGTCAGATTTTGTGCACAGTTGTTAAATAAATGAGTCATAACTTTTATATTTGGGTTGTTTCCTTTTTCTTTTTTTTAAGAATTGGAAGTCAAGATCCCAGTTTTTGTTTTTTTCACACAATAAAACCATTTTTTAGGTAATAAGTCAGTGCTGTTTTTGGCATCGGAATTGGCCAACATTAAACTTCAAATATCGGTATCGTATCGGAGGTGAAAAAAGTGGATCAGTGCATCCCTAGTCTCAGTAACATACCGACAGTGACACAAACACGGCGAGCAGAGTAATCCTAGTAACGAGAGCGTAGTGACAGACGGTCTGATCCACCATCTTCACCAGAGAAGGAAGGAATGAGGCCAGAACCCTGATCCAGTTTGATCTGCCGGGTCAGAGGTCCTGTCTACACTAGCAGCCATTAAAATGGCGCTTCCCACTCAAATGCCAGCCGAATGGCAGCCCACTCCCCTTTGACTGCCAGAAAAATTCCTCCAACTTCCAGCCACTGGCACTCTCCTGGGTGTGCATTTTTTATTTTTATTTTTTTACTCTGACTCCACCTTTCACTAAATTACAGGGTCTGACCAGGAGATGACGCTTCTCTTTAGATCTTAACCCTTTATAAGGGACTCAGTGAAAAGTCATAATTTAAATGTCTTTAACATATTTTTTACAGGGTTTTCTCAAAAAGGCAAATAAATGCTGCAGAGAATGTGTTCACTAAGTAACTGGATTTCCCACAGTCCATGAATGCAACATGGAACGGGACATGGCTCCCCATCAATCACGTTTCCCCGCCCACTCCCATCGGATTAAGGTCAAAATCTGAAAGTGTAAAAATAAAAATCCTGAAACTAAAAAAGGAAAGCAATTAAAAACTCAAAATATAAAATCTAAAACTGCAATAAAGAAAAGAAACAAAAAGAGGAAAAATTATAATTAAAATACTAAATTGAATAATGTGTATTTTCAAGTGAAGGGGAAGAATTTTTGCTTTTTTAGTTTCACAGATTAGAAGGTAAAAAGTTGACATTCAATATCACCTTATATTTTTCCTGTTTCAACTAAGATTTATAAATTTACAAACATTTTGACCCGTTTTTGACTCCATAAGAGCCTGTCTATACGCAGTCAGTGTGACATGGAAAAAAATGGGATCAGAGATTAAAAAGTCGTACGGAACGGTGTGTTCAGGCCTTAACGCTCAGGACGTGTAGCCGGCACAATAAGACATCTAATTTTACAGAAAAGGAGTAAACAGTCCTTTAAAGATCCGATGCAAAGTGTTTTAAAGCTAACATATTTTAAAAACAAACTAAATAAAGAAACACTGAAGGAAGCTGATATGTTGGAGCTTATTTCCACGCTGCAGTGTGATGTTTTTGGTCGCGGAACAGAGAGATTAAACAGTGAGTGGATGCTTCAGTTGTTGGTGCTAATCCACCAGAAGCTGCCGGTGGATTAGCACCAACAACCATAATTCAGCTGAGGAACAGCGATTGGCTAATTTTCTACCCCTCAGTAAACAAACATCCACAGCCTGCAGACTTAACCTGCATGTTTGATGCTGTAGGAAGAACAGGTTTACTCAAAGTAAGCTGTTATTTTAACCGCTGATGTCTTTGCTCCTTTCTCTACCGACAGAAAGTGGGCTTCTTTAATCAGCAGTACGCTGATCAGCTCAACATGGAGGAGACGGCGTCAGAGTATCTCATGAGGAAATTCAACCTTCCCTACCAGGACAGCAGGAAGTGTCTGGGACGTTTCGGCCTTGAGAGTCACGCACACACCATCCAGATCTCCAAACTTTCCGGTACGAATCTGAACGGCTGCCGTGCGTCGCTGCGTTTCAAAGGAGGCGTCTCTGATCTTATCTGGGTTTCACTCCTAACAGGTGGCCAGAAAGCCAGAGTGGTGTTCTCTGAGTTGGCCTGTCATCAACCAGATGTCCTTATCTTGGTAAGAGCCGCTTCCCGTCTCACTATCAGAGCGTCTTTGAGCTTTTTTCAGAACAGAGACAAGATGAAAGTGTTCACTCCTGAAATAACAGCATCCACAGTGGTTAGGCTGTTAGGCTGAATCTCACCCTGAAATCCCACATCCTGCTCCGCTCCAGAGCGCCTTCACAAAGCAAAGCCTACAGCCTCGGCGGTCCCTGTCCTTCAATATGAGATATGAAATAAATCCCCACCATCTTCCAGCATATGTTCCGTTTCTGTCCAAAGATTTTCTTTTTGTTGTGGATTTTTGTAACGGGGTTAACTAGAATCATACAAAACAGTTTTTTATGAACTGTTCTCTGCTCAGCATCTCTTCATTCACACCTGCAATAAGTTTGTTTTGACTGGAGTTGATTAAACTTTTAAACATCTTGGTATAAAATTTATATTTTGATGGAGATGAGAAATCTGCTTCCTGGTCTGTTGAAGTATCAATAGTTTGCATCCAATCAATTAAGTAAACGGTCTTAGTTTTTGGGAATATATAAGACTTATGCTGTAATTTCTAGGTACCGATCTGTTGTTAGAATATTTTAATTTAACAAACTGGATCTTCACGCCATTCTTTTTCCTGTTTGGTGCGATTGGAATTGTGGATCTTTAGCTGGCCGGACTGGAATGGAGCTAAAAATAGCTTGGCTCCGTATTTTGACGGTGAAGGACGGAGAACACGGACATGGAGGGTGACATGCGCAGGACTAGCGGTGGATGTTGAATAGTTCTTATTGATTAACATGACAGACGAGTACTCCGCACGACGTACGTGAGCAGGGCGGAGCGGAGTATGTGGCATCTGGGGGTCACTGACTGGATGCGTCTCCATCCAAATGTGATGCAAACTTTTAAAAAGTCAGAAAAAGGAAAAAATCTAAATATGAATTTGATGCGTTTCCGTCCGTTGGCGCAATTGGAGGAGGCGATGCAAAGCATGTCGTCACACGATAACGTACAAATGGACTGTAGTAAACAGAAAGTAGCCAGTTTCCCTGTTTTGATGTTTCTTATAAGTTTTAAATGTTTTCCATCCATTTTGAATGCAGCTGACACAATAAGTATTTAAATTTAATGATTAAATTTTTTTCTGAACACGGCATACCGTAGCCCTTCATGTTATGGAAAGAAGAGAAAGCTCAGCGTTTTAGAAAAATGGCAGCTTATCAATAACTTGAGTCGAACAGTAAATTAAATCAACTTTTGCTAAATTCATTAATTGATAGGTTGCATCTGTAACTGGAAGCAGGAAGATAAAGCAGCCTCAGCGCTTTGGTCTGAAAGCTCCTGTTTTAAAGGAGAGGTGATTGGTATACAGCCTCAGGCTGTCCCAGCAGCTGTTTCCACATCTGGATTTCCTGCTCATCAGGAAGCAGATGTAAACGACGTCTAAAGGTTTAACTGTGTTTTTTTGTCGTTGTTTAGGATGAGCCCACGAACAATTTGGACATCGAGTCAATAGATGCCTTATCGGAGGCCATTAATGAATACAAAGGAGGTGAGTAGTTGATACGGGGGGGAGGGTTTTAAATTGAATCAACAGAATAAAAAAAAAAACCTTCCTCACTTGAACGCCTCAGCCTTGGACACAAGCCACGCCCACTGGGCTCCTCAAACTATTATTAAAGGTATAGTGGAGGACGTTCTTCTTCCAGGTGGATCATCTCAATCAGTGGTTTTAATAACTGTCAATCATTCAGGTGATATGTTTAGTAAAGTTAATACTGCCACCTGCTGGATTGAAGCTGCAGTGCAGTTTTAATTGGTCCTTTCAGTGATTTGAACAGCAGGTGACAGATTCCCCTTAGAGTAACACAGGGTGGATCTCTGTGGAAACGGAGCTAATGAGGCTTAGAGGACCTTGGAGATGTAAAAAAAGAAGAATCATCTTCCCATCAGGGAGGCAGTCACATTTCTGTGATTCCAGGTCTGTCTTTAGGCCTTTTAAGGTTAAACTTTTCATCTGACCGGTGTTAAAATCTGTGATCAAAGCTATCCTGAACTATTGCTCCATTATCTAATCCTGTTAAAATAACTTTAGAGTCACAAACTGTAGCTTCCAAGTTTGAAGACGTTTCTCTTCCATCCAGGAAGCTTTAATTTTAAATGTCAGAAATAGAGTTTAGTTCCAGGTTTTATCCAGCAGCCCAACAAAGCCTGGTTTATGTTTAAAAAACATGCAAATAGAAACAGATGAACGGGTCCCCCCCTTTGGAATGGGGGTCGTTTGGCTTCACTGTTAGCCTGCAATTTCCCATACCTGTCTATGTCTCTGAAAGGGGGTCGTTAAAGGGAATTGTTGGCCTGGCTGAATAGGTGAGGTCCTCTGTTCCCCTGTAAAGGGGTTTGGGTTGTGATGATAGCGGGAAGGAATCAACTCCATCGCTGCATTAAAGGTTTTTGAAAGCTGATGCAGCAATTGAGTTGTTTCATGGGAACAGAAGACCCCGCCTATTCAGCCAGGAAGCATTTAAACATGCTTCTGAATATTTATTACATGTTAGACAAACCAACAGACACGGTAAAACTAAAGTTATTCCAGAGTTTTGGACTAAAATCTACAAAAGAACCAAAGTGAAGGTTTAAACAGAACCGGACCTTAAGGTGTAACATGGACCCTGAAAGCAGGGCGGCGTTTTAGCACAAACGGGAGCCTTCAGCTCTGACTCTCTGCCTCTCTCTGAGCAGCGGTGATCATCGTGAGCCACGACGCGCGGCTCATCACGGAGACCCAGTGCCAGCTGTGGGTGGTGGAGGACCAGACGGTGAACCAGATCGAGGGAGACTTTGAAGACTACAAGAGGGAGGTGTTGGAGGCTCTGGGAGAAACTATGGTCAACAAGGTCAACCCGTGATCGGACCCCATCATCACAACAGCTGGAGAATCAGTCATTCCTCCTCTTTAAACCCAACGCTGATGCTTAATAAACACTTCCTCAGACGTCCTTTGGTTGGTTTTTATTGAACAGTTTTTAAATATTCAGGCAGGCTGATCATTGCAGAGCTTCTTTGATGATCCTAGCCTTTTAAATAAGCTTTGTACGTCTTCTTGACTTGTTCCACTTTCTTTTCATTGGGCGTTATTTCTCCGTACCACTTATACCAGGGCTCGCTGGAGAGCGGCGGCGGCGGTGTGAGCCCAACGGCATCATGGGAGTTGGAGTAGTCCTCTCCTGAAAAATCCACATGTGGAATCTGAAAAGGAAGCAAACCTGAAAGGAGAAATGTTTCATCAGTCCAAACACTGACTTTTAGTGACGCTGCAGTTAAAAGTTAAAATCCAGGAGTCGTATTTATTAAACTTCATAGAATTAGTCCTAAGAGTCTGAAAACAATTGGATTAAAAGCTGGACTTTTATCAGATGTAGGAAAACATCTTCAGCGTGACTCTGATTGTGTTACGACAGAACCTGGTGCCGCTGTAGGTACCAGATCTGATTGGGGCCCCGCCCCTCCTTATGACATCATACGGCAACTCCACTTGAACAAACTGTGTTACCCCCATTTCTTAAGGCTCAAATATCTTAACCCCTAGAACCCGACGGACCCACCGGTGGGTCCAGCTGCTACGTGACCTCGTAGTTTTAATAAACCCCCAGTATTGATGTAAAAAACACATTTGGCACAGTTTGGTGACATTTATGGATAAATGTGCCAAAATGGCCTCTCCGCCTAAGAAATTTCTCACTAATACCATTCTAAAATAAATATGATTCATCTGATTGAGTCCAAATTTGGTATATTTTTACACAACATTTAGATTTAAAAGTCTGTACTACTTTTTTGCGCTATAAATAATATTTTGGTAGTGCTTTGCAATGTTTATTTCAAAGAAAATTTTGGCGAGGTTCAAAAAATACTAAATATTTTGTCCCTAATATTTCAGGCAGGGTCAAAGCTACAATGGTGCTGACACCAGAAAACCATTCTATGACATCTTACCTTTACAGAGGTACCAAAAGTTTCTTCTTAAATCTAATAGCTGTGAGGCTATAAGTTATTTACTTTTGTGTGTTTTTGTCAGGCAGAAATTTATTTATACCCCCTGAGGGTGTAAGAGGTTAAAATCTCAACATGTTATCCCCTATATTTACTATTATTTTACATTTCATTGATGATCTAAAGTGGCTGAAAGTAGAAAACAATCATTGTTGGTCTTCCAGGGGTGTCAAACTGGTTCCAGAAAGCACCGTCTGGCTGCAGGTTTTCTTTCCCACCAAGCAATCGACACCAGACTCCTGTCACCTCATCAGCTGAGTGCAATCTGAATATGATGACTTGAGGAGATGACTGGAGTCTGACGCTATTGCTTGGTTGGAAAGAAACCCTGCAGCCACACGGTGCTTTCTGGAACCGGTTTGAGACGCCTGGAAAGGACTGCCTTCTACATAAGTCTAAACTTATTCTTTTTATTAAGATCTGAGGGCAAAGGAGGACAAATGGGACATCCTAAAAAATGACTTTCTTAGAGATTTTAGACAAATAAAACCGTTGCTGACACAAATTTAAAAGTAATGTAGCTTAATGTGGCTAACTGAGCGAGCTAAAAGAGGCTAACCTGTTAGCCACAGCGCTAACCAGCACTTTATATCATGGTCTAACAGTTACTGTTCACCATAAACAGATTCATTAGAGACGCTAACGCTGCAGATGCTCCTGACTCTGAACACAGACGCTACATGTTATTATTGTTGTCTGGGCAACCACCATGTGGCAACGTTCAGCCAATCATGTAGCGTAACGTGACTGGCATGCATAGCGCCCCCTAGCAGATCTGCTACCTACACTGTAAATTGACTTCTAGATGATGTGACATCATCAGCCGTTTACTGATGGCCCAGTATCTCCAGAGCTACTGATTAAAATCTGTTGAACCTACTGAAAACACCTACATAAAAAAAATGTAATTAATATTGTTCTTATTTAATTCAGTTTATATATGAAGCAACAATTGACAGGATGAATCATCTCAGGGATCTTTGAACAGATAATACTGGTTAGAACCAGGTGATTGCATCCAGTCATGGGGTGCGTTTGATTTCAGAGACTGCGTCCTCCAAGGACCCGGTCTGTCTGGATCCTTGGAGGTCTGTGAAAATAAGACGACTGGCTGAATTCAAACAGGTCCAGCCTTCTGCAGCTTTCACCGCCCGTACGCTCTGTCGCCTAGCAACCGTGAGAGTTGACACACAAAGCAGGAAAAGAATGTCACCGAACTTCCCACTGCTTTTTATTTTTATTTAATATTTTCAAGGAGCTTCAGCAGCAGCAGCACTATCAGATTTATATTCCCACTGCAGAGATATTAGAATCTGTCATTAAATGTCAGTCAAACACATTAACAGATAAAACCTTTCAATAAATCTAACATTCCCGCCACATGAATTGGAACTCAGTGATTGACTTTCAGGTCACGCTCCTCCTGGATGAGCCTGCAGTAACGGACCTTGGCTTGGATTTTGTCCCTCACTCTGAGCATGCATGCAGCGACAGTAGAGAGAAACTTTTTCCCCAGACATGTTGCTGTACCCCACCAGAGGAAACTGAAAACACTCGTATGTTATACAGCAGGAGGAATGGACACGTTTATCCTTTGAACATTACCTTTGGAAATGGAGCAATCTCAGCTTTTTTTTCATGCAGGACTAATAAAAATAAAATAAAATGGCTAACAGGCGTTCATTTTGATTAAGTTAATGCATTAGACGGTGAGTTATTTATGTCTCCATACATTTGTAACATGCAGCAACAACTTTGTAATCTAATGTGCCCAATTTATTAAAGCCTGTCCTCAGGATGATCCCATGGCCGCACTCAAGTGATTCATTTTGACATCATCTCTATTCTGACTGATGTTATCAGATGTTATTCTGTGACAAACGCAGTTCCTACTCCACTTCCTGTTAGAGCATTGGAATGCTTTTTCCCCTCATTAAACCTAACTGAGCCGTTTAGAGCAGAATTTCTTACCATCGTCTCTGGCTTTGTTGATGGCTTCGTTAAGCTTCTTCTGTTGCTTCATACAAACACCTGAGGAAAGAAGACAGGAAACAAAAATAAAAAACAGGAAATGTTTCATTAGTTGCTAAGCTTCATGCCTTCATAGATCCAGAGCTGGGCTTACCGGTCAGAGTGGGGTCATACACCATTCCAGTGTGGGGACTGATAAACTGCTGGAGTAACTTCACGTTCTGCAAGCAACGAGACCAGAGGTTATTACGCTTCCCAAAAAGAGCGGTCCGACCTGCAAATGTTTCCTCCCAGAGCGCAGCCGCCCTTAAAGCAAACCTAACTGCCTCCACAGGAGCCGCAGCAGAGCTGGAAAACTTTGGGTTTTATATCCAAGTCTTCAGATGGCAAACAACGATTTAGACAAGAAGAATAAAACCTGAACAGGTTTAGGGGCCGATTCTGAAAATAATGTTTGTACATCTTAAACTATCAGCAGATTCTGATGGATGAATGGCAGCATTTGTTTTTTTATTCACACATTTGTATTTTCATAAGAGTAGAAGTCATTTGGAAGCAGGACTCCCTAACAGCTAACAGGAAGGAGCCTGTGGACACCGGGAAAAGTACCAATGCGCGGGAAAAAAGAGACGAGAAAATGAAATATGGCAAATTAGCTACATTTACAGGAACCATAAACCTAAAACAAATACAAGGAATGCTTTCACAGAATAGATATGGACATATGAATTTAGGAGTTTTTGTAAAGTTTTAGATAATTCCAACGCTTTGATCGCATCATCAGGATTATTCCTCATCTGTGGTTCCCTCCTAGTGACTCTCAGTCTGGTGTTTTTTTTTTTATCAGTTGCTCACTCCTGGTATCATGATTATGCAGAAGGTGAATAAGCTCCGACAACCTGCTAATGTTCTTGTTGACTGTTGGTGCATCGTGCATCCAGTCTGAGATGGATCCAGCATCACGGATGCGTCTGGATCGCTGCGCGTATCGTTTCAAAGAAATCGCATGACTGATGATGCAGGAGCTGTTTCACAACTGACTGACAAACTAAACTGTGTTTATAAGCGGATCTGTCAGCAACAAAAAATCTCAGATATTTGCTTTTTATTCTTAAATCAATGAGATATGAAGCAGCCTGAAGCAGAAAGGTTTCAGCCGAGTGGGACCATTTTGATCTCATGTTTTAATTTTCTCATATAGCCGGTTCCTTTCGGTTATCAAATTATCTGAAATCAAATGGACTTAGTTTGCTGTTCTTACTGTTTTTATTATAAATAAATAAATCCTAGTCCACAAACATCCTTATTCACATGTTCAATTAAATTTTCCTGTTATATCTTCACATTTATGGATTGCATTTAAAAATATCAAACATATTTTCTATTTAAACAAAGATATGAAATAAAACAGCAAACAATGGACTGAATCATATTAGAGGTCATCAAATCATTGTTTAGTCTGTCAAACTCACTGCCTGCAGTGATTTCAAACGTCCAGCAGGTGTCAGTATTCAGCTCAGTGTGTCATCAGCTCATCTGCGCAACTTTTACAAAAAGAAATTATGTTTTTCCCTCCATAAATATAATTAGCATATTAAACATCGAAAAAAAAAAAAAAAACGTTAATGTTTTTCCTGAGAAAATAAATAGATTAAAATCCCGTTTTATGATGCATCCATGCCAGAAATGGGATCCTATGCTATTTCCCGGAGCTAACTTATTTAGCTTTGGATTTAAACATATAGTGAAGATAATAAGTATGTGAACACCCTGCTAATTTGCAGGTGCTTTTAGAAATCATGGAGGGGTCTGAGACCGTGGATAAAGTCAGACTTCAGTATCTGCATCACTTTTAGTTTCTGAAAAGCTAGAAAACCTTCAGAGCTTCACTTACCTGATGGTGGATAATGATGTNCCCCTCATTAAACCTAACTGAGCCGTTTAGAGCAGAATTTCTTACCATCGTCTCTGGCTTTGTTGATGGCTTCGTTAAGCTTCTTCTGTTGCTTCATACAAACACCTGAGGAAAGAAGACAGGAAACAAAAATAAAAAACAGGAAATGTTTCATTAGTTGCTAAGCTTCATGCCTTCATAGATCCAGAGCTGGGCTTACCGGTCAGAGTGGGGTCATACACCATTCCAGTGTGGGGACTGATAAACTGCTGGAGTAACTTCACGTTCTGCAAGCAACGAGACCAGAGGTTATTACGCTTCCCAAAAAGAGCGGTCCGACCTGCAAATGTTTCCTCCCAGAGCGCAGCCGCCCTTAAAGCAAACCTAACTGCCTCCACAGGAGCCGCAGCAGAGCTGGAAAACTTTGGGTTTTATATCCAAGTCTTCAGATGGCAAACAACGATTTAGACAAGAAGAATAAAACCTGAACAGGTTTAGGGGCCGATTCTGAAAATAATGTTTGTACATCTTAAACTATCAGCAGATTCTGATGGATGAATGGCAGCATTTGTTTTTTTATTCACACATTTGTATTTTCATAAGAGTAGAAGTCATTTGGAAGCAGGACTCCCTAACAGCTAACAGGAAGGAGCCTGTGGACACCGGGAAAAGTACCAATGCGCGGGAAAAAAGAGACGAGAAAATGAAATATGGCAAATTAGCTACATTTACAGGAACCATAAACCTAAAACAAATACAAGGAATGCTTTCACAGAATAGATATGGACATATGAATTTAGGAGTTTTTGTAAAGTTTTAGATAATTCCAACGCTTTGATCGCATCATCAGGATTATTCCTCATCTGTGGTTCCCTCCTAGTGACTCTCAGTCTGGTGTTTTTTTTTTTATCAGTTGCTCACTCCTGGTATCATGATTATGCAGAAGGTGAATAAGCTCCGACAACCTGCTAATGTTCTTGTTGACTGTTGGTGCATCGTGCATCCAGTCTGAGATGGATCCAGCATCACGGATGCGTCTGGATCGCTGCGCGTATCGTTTCAAAGAAATCGCATGACTGATGATGCAGGAGCTGTTTCACAACTGACTGACAAACTAAACTGTGTTTATAAGCGGATCTGTCAGCAACAAAAAATCTCAGATATTTGCTTTTTATTCTTAAATCAATGAGATATGAAGCAGCCTGAAGCAGAAAGGTTTCAGCCGAGTGGGACCATTTTGATCTCATGTTTTAATTTTCTCATATAGCCTTCCTTTCGGTTATCAAATTATCTGAATTCAGATGGACTCTTAGTTTGCTGTTCTTACTGTAATTATTTTAAATAAATAAATCCTAGTCCACAAACATCCTTATTCACATGTTCAGTTAAATTTTCCTGTTATATCTTCACATTTATGGATTGCATTTAAAAATATCAAACATATTTTCTATTTAAACAAAGATATGAAATAAAACAGCAAACAATGGACTGAATCATATTAGAGGTCATCAAATCATTGTTTAGTCTGTCAAACACACTGCCTGCAGTGATTTGAAACGTCCAGCAGGTGTCAGTATTCAGCTCAGTGTGTCATCAGCTCATCTGCGCAACTTTTACAAAAAGAAATTATGTTTTTCCCTCCATAAATATAATTAGCATATTAAACATCGAAAAAAAAAAAAAAAACGTTAATGTTTTTCCTGAGAAAATAAATAGATTAAAATCCCGTTTTATGATGCATCCATGCCAGAAATGGGATCCTATGCTACTTCCAGGAGCTAACTTATTTAGCTTTGGATTTAAACATATAGTGAAGATAATAAGTATGTGAACACCCTGCTAATTTGCAGGTGCTTTTAGAAATCATGGAGGGGTCTGAGACCGTGGATAAAGTCAGACTTCAGTATCTGCATCACTTTTAGTTTCTGAAAAGCTAGAAAACCTTCAGAGCTTCACTTACCTGATGGTGGATAATGATGTTAGGGTCTCTACAAATTGGACAGGGGTGCCCGCATATCTTGTCTCCTCTCTAAAGAAAGAAAAACACCAACAATGTTGTGTTTCTTTTGAACAGCAGAGCCCAGAGAGGTTATTTCTGTTGTGGGGGTAAAACCTTACAATGCAGGTCCTCCGTGTCTTCTGGGGGGGGATGCCTCCTTTATGGTTCCGCCTGTAACCCGTCCACACCGCCCTGCTCCCATAGCGCTCTGCATATTCTGTCAGACACAAGGAGGCACGCTGCAGCCCACAGTTCCAGAATTAGACAATAAAGGCATCCTCGTCTATGGGGAGCCGTTGGTCAAGATCAGCAGTTAATAAAATATTTCAGGGTATTAAGCGTTTTTAAAGGAAAAGTCCGCTCATATTCAGAATT
>NW_015151350.1:101773-103342 GCF_000732505.1 Cyprinodon variegatus
TTATCTGTTACTGTGTAAATGGGTTTGGCTGGAATTTAAGGACAGATCCAGTCTAGGTAGACCGCGTCCTTGGAGGATGCAGCCCAGGATTTCGAACAGAGCCTCTATTTGGGCAAAAATGGCTGCTCCCAGACTTTTACTGATTAGCTCTAAATTCATTAAATCACAGCAAACATATTAATTTCAGGTATAAATAATGATCCATTGATTATTCCTGCTGACCGGACTTTTCCTCTAAGAGAAAAATAAGTGGGTTATTTTTTTTCCACTATGTAATTTATTCATTTAAATTAATTTTAAGTTCAAACTAAATATTACTTAAACAAAAAATATGTAGCTAGCTAAATATCTAGTTTGCAGATAAAACATTTAGTTTGGAGCTAAATATTTAACAAACTAAGTTTAAATATTTAGTTAAAATGATTAATATTTAGTTTGCTGACAAACTTAGATTTTTCTAAATGACTTAGTGTAATATCGCTGCTCCAGCTCTCACCCCCCCCATCCCTTCGGTACCTTCGCTGTCCAGGTAGTCCCACGGTCTGTCTTTGTACCGCTCCAAACTCTGGGCAGCCTGGAGGTCAGGGTCCGCCTCCTTCTGCCGGGAGGCCGCGGAGCTCCAGAAATGATGGGAGAACACAGCGGAGGGAGGCGGAGGAGTCTGGAGGAACAGCGGCCTCACCTGGAGCCTCTGCAGGCAGGACTG
This sequence comes from Cyprinodon variegatus, assembly GCF_000732505.1. Lineage (NCBI taxonomy): Eukaryota > Metazoa > Chordata > Actinopteri > Cyprinodontiformes > Cyprinodontidae > Cyprinodon > Cyprinodon variegatus. Next base: position 102,480 of record NW_015151350.1, read on the forward strand.
AAGAAGAGAGAAGCGCATCAAGACCCGCTCTGTCACCATGGAAACCTCTTTATTTCACAACTCAAACATTAAAAAGACATTTATCACACCTGATAGTAACGATACTGGAGTGGAGCTGAAGTCAATTCACGAGAAAATATCCTGAACCCGTTCATCATGTAAGCGGCCATGTTGCCTTCCTCTTCGTGTTGTTTAACAACGTTCGGTGCATTACTGCCACCTACTGGAAGGGAGAGGGAACGACCTCAAAATAACCAAAAACCCTCAGACTCTACGGGGGGGTTTAACGGCAGTTTGCATCCATTATTGTTGCTCTGCCGCCATCTGTCGGATCCTAACATCTGTCCCTCTAATTCTCTTAATGATCCCAGTTTTATTTGTTTTTTAAACTTCATCTTCCCTTCATTACTATTTAACCTTTCAACCATATTCAAATATTTAAATTACCCATTAAAATGTAATTCTGTTCGTAATTATGATCTTTTATTTACACATTTTCAACAACTAATAAAAATATGTTTTATTGCTTCTACATTATCACACTAACTACAGAAACCAGTGAGATGTTTCCCCATCTTGAAAAGATTTCCATTAAAAAAAATTGTGACCAGTTCTTATTCTGTTTATCTCCAGTTTATTCCTCTAATCTTTGCTACATCAACTGTATTTTCTATCCTATACAAATGCCTTCCATTTATTTCATTATCCCTCCTAATCTTCAATATCTTCTTGCTTTTTCTCCAAGCTACACTTTGCCTTCAGATTTGAGTAACTTTTTATTTTTTATTTTTATAACTTTTATCTTCATAAATCCAAAAACCACTTTAAGAAAAGCAGAAACGTACAATTGAACATATGCTATC
>NW_015151350.1:103981-108664 GCF_000732505.1 Cyprinodon variegatus
CATTCCTTTGACCAAATTTATCATGGTTGCCAGAATTGCCCTAATCAAAGATAGAAATTGTTTTACGTGGACAACCTAAATTATATTTTCTTTTAAATATTGTGTAATCCAGAATATCACCCTTTGTGTCGATAAGATGTTATAATGGCCCAGATACCTTTTTCCTCCCATTTTCTGTAGTATAGGGATTTTCTCTTATACAAAATAAATTTGTTATTCCAAATAATCATATAATGTAGCGTAAAATTGTGCTTGTGTAACATTTTCCAATACTTTAGAACTTGTGTGTGGTAGTCTGATAATTTAATCAGTAATTTGACAGAATCAAAGTTACATCTTAAGAGAAATTTTATTCTTCTAATTTTTTTAAAAAGTTGTGAAGGGAAACTAAACCATAAACTTGTTTCATTTTTAATAAAAGTCTGCAGCCATTTTAATTTTATGACAGCATCCATTACTTCAAAATCAATAACATGTATTCCTCCTTTTTCTACTGACTTTACTAAGTCGTTCTTTCTGATCAGATGTTGTTTATTATTCCATATGAATTTGATTATTATTATTTTTTTTTTTTATCGTAGTATTTGTTATATTCAAGGTATATGCTGAATAAATTAGTCTGGCTATCCCTTCCATTTTTGTTAATAATATTCTTCCAGAAATTGAAATGTTCCTTTGAAGCCAGCTGTTAAATATTTGTTGATTTCTTTTGTTTGTAAAATTGGTTGAATATTTGTTCTTTCATTTTCAAATATTTTATCTTATTTTTTTGCTTTGATATTATGAATTAAAGTGGATTGATTATTTTGAATTTCTATGATTTCACATTTTTCCATGTTCAATTTCAAGCCTGAAGCTTTTGAGAAGAAGGAAACTGCTTCTGAAATTAGGGATTTGGTCGATTTGAGTAACTTTACTGGCATATTATTATCTTCTTCCTTCCTCTTCTTCTTGTTTAACAACGTTTGGTAAGGGGCATTACTGCCTCCTACCGGAAAGGAGAGTGAACGACCTCAAAATAGCGAAAAACCTTTAAATACTACAGAGGGCTTCAATGAGGAATGGCCCTGACCCACTTCCACTTGTTCGATCTAGCTGAAACTTTATTATTAATATCTCTATATATTAAAAAGGCAAATTGCAGCTCTGAACTAATTGTGGTTTCTAATTTACAGGTGGCTGAACTGAGTGAAGTCTGAAATTAATGCTGCGTTAATACAGTCTTGCAGAATAGTGACACCTGCTGGACATTTAAAGTACAATAGGCAGCTTATTTTACACAACTAACCGAACACTGATGAGGGCTCCATGCAGGCAACCAGGGGTGTATTTAGGAAGTTTGGGGCCCTAGGCAAAGACAGGCAGGGGGCCCTCTGAACTGAGAAGACAACACATAAAACAGCCCCATTCTCCAGATAGAGAAATGTTAATAGAATAGACATCCATTATCTGTTCTAGGTTGTGTCCCTCTCTTCTTGTCCCTTTTCTTCTTGTTTTCCTCTCTATGTTTTGTACTCAGCTGACTTTTCATGCTGTCTCTAAAGGAATGAAAGATTTATTCCAAGCACTAAGCTCACTTAGCTGATTGCTCCTTCCTGTGTTTCCAAAAAGGCCAAAGTAAATAACCCAGTCCTTCTTTTCACTGTAGACAAGCCATGATCTGCTTATCTGTTCTCCATTTTTCATTTGGATGAAATAATAGCTGCATGAATCATGACAGCAGACAAGATAGAGGAGAGCAGGAGGCGGGGTTACCAATCTACTCGCTCTGGAGAGCAGAGTTCGCTGCTTTTAGATGTTGTCTCCAAAGTCTCCAGCAGCAGAAAAAAGTCTCTAGATTTGGCGCTAGGAGCTTTTTAGAAATCAAAGTGCTAGAGGGGTCTGAAAAGTGGCTAAATATAGCAACTAAAGCGCTAAGTTGGCAACACTGCTCTTTGCATGGTTTGTTTTCAAATGGTTTGCTGCTGTCTGTTTGGACCTTTCTGAACATGTGCAGCAAATGGACTGATCCAATATGGTGGACACTGAAGAGGGGGGCTGAGACACACTTAATATTATCAGCGTTCTGATGGCATTTTAGCCAAAGGATTTTGATTAAAAACATAATTAATGTGCATAAATAAGGAAAAGTTGTATTAACCATACATGTAAACAGAGTTTTGTGAGGCCCCCAGGAACTGTTTCTGTGTTGAACAAAAAAGTCTTGACCAGGAAATACAAAACAGGTTTAAATTAAAGCTGCTCTGCAGGAAAATGTGTCTTCCAACATTTCTTGATTTCTTACCACCTCTTCTGCCGGCATCAAAGGTGCTGGAACAGTTGTAGCTTCAGAAGCATCAGTTGGACGGTTGGAGAGAGTAGAAATGAGAACATAGTGAGAAAAAAGCAATATATGGAGCGTAGAGACAGACTATCATATTGGTAAAGCTCTTTCCTGTAAAGAAAACCAAGGTGTTATTGACTACTTAGACCTTTCTGAACATGTGCAGCAAATGGACTGATCCAATATGGTGGATACTGAAGGGGGGGCTGAGACACACTTAACATTATAAGCGTTCTGATGGCATTTTAGCAAAAGGATTTTTCTCAATAACATAATTGATGTAATAAGGTAATAGTTGTATTAACCATACATGTAAATAGAGTTTTTTGGGGCCCCCAGGAACTTGGGGCCCAAGGCAGCTGCCTAGTATTGCCTAATAGTAAATCCTCCCCTTTCAGAACAATCTGAAAATGAATAACAGAACAATAAGTGAAATATTGATCACTTTCCATCTAATCAAACATTACTGTCACATAAAAACTGAGATAGAAATATGCTGATGGAGATTCTCAGTCATCCAGGTTATTCCGTAAAAGTTTAAAAAACAATCCACTGGACTTGGTTTCCAACGTTTGAAGACTTTTTGCTTCCCCTCCAGGAAGCTTTCTCAATTCAAATGTCTGGATCCGCAGTGAGATTGAGGCTTTATATAGACAAGGCTAAAACTTACTATTCAGTTATAGAGATGATCCCTCCCAGGTATCACCACACCCCCCACCCCATCACAGAGGAACAAAGTCCCTCCTCTCTTCAGCCAGGTGAACAATCCCTCCTTTAACAACCGACCCTCCGAATCATAGACAGGTTTCAGGTATTAATGGAACCAAACGACCCGTTCATCGGTTTCAATTTGCATGTTTCCATGCGATACAAGGCCTTGTCTATATGAAGACCCTAACTTTTATGGACTGAGATAGAAATCTTTGTTCATAGCAGTATACTAAATAAACATTAACAAACTAAATATTTAGTTTGGAGCTAAATATTTATTCGACAAAGTAAGATTTTTATAAATGAATGAATGAAATAGTGAAAAAAGGACTTGGAAAAATATAACACCGTTATTTTTCTCTTAAAACTCCCTGATTTTCACACGTTGTCTGGCGCCCCATATCAAACTATGGGTTCCTGATTTTGGAAAGAGTTTGCTTGGAAAATAATTATGAGATACTTCTTGACTCCAGAAAGTTTGAGTAAATATAAAAAGGTAAACTGCAAATGTTAGAGAAATAGTGGAGAGGAAAATAGTACACATTTTTTTATACTTGTGAAATAATACAACCTTACTGGAAAGAAGTATTTCAAATAGTTGAAGGGAGACCGGGAAAGAAACTAAATAATGATGAAAAGTATATCTTTAAAATTCTTAGAAGTACAGCTTTAAGAACCATAACAAAGGAGTGGAAAAAGTAATTCACTGAATATAACAAAATGGATTATAAAAAAAAGTTAAACTGAATGTGAAAACTCACAAAATGAGGAACATGAGGGATGAGTTTGACAAAAAATGTTTTTTAAAAGAAATGGAAAGTACATAAATGTTGTGAACTGGTCTTGATTATGCAGCAACTGTTGATTATATGTTTCAACTATGGTTGTAATTATAGAATTATTAGATAATTCAAATGAATCTATATAATAAAAATGCACTTTACATGTACTGACCCAACTAAATAAATACATCTATTATGCTGCAAAATCAATGCTGATTGCTTGGGCATTTATATTAGATATATCTATGAAAATGTCAAATGCAAACACTGGTTCATAAGGCAAAATTGACCAAAATAATGAATTATTTTCCTTTTGTTTTTCATTTATTTTTAGTAATAATAATAATAATTTAACTTTATTGATCTCACAACGGAGACATTCAATCTCTGCATTTATCCCATCCCCTTGGGGAGCAGGGGGCTGCCATTGTGTGGTGCAAGGGGAGCAGTGAGGGGTTAAGGGTCTTGCTCAGGTACCCGAGACCTTTAACCCCCGATTGCTCCCCGGGCGCCACACAGGCCATCATGCCATAATTAGTTCCCCCTTTCTAAATCGGAACCACAGGGCCCCACCTTTTTCATTCTTGGCTTACAAACATGTTTTATGATGACAAAGTACTCCTGAAACTTTAGAGGTGTTATACCAGATTATGGCAGGGTCAGATGGCCTGCTTTAACCTCTTCCCCCTTGTAACTTTACAATACAAACATTTAACACCTCTAAAGTTTCAGGAGTGCTTTTTCATCATAAAGCATGTTTGTAAGCCAAATTCAATAAAAATACAAAGTTTTCTATTTAAGGAAAATCACCTGATTGTATCGACTCACTGTATCGAATGCAATCCCTCACACTAAGCATGCTTGTAG
>NW_015151350.1:108945-121913 GCF_000732505.1 Cyprinodon variegatus
CGGAGTCAAGTAAAAGTACCTCTCCAAAATATGACTTTGGTAAAAGTCCAAGTCACTGACTGAAATTTTACTTGAGTAAAAGTCTTAAAGTATCTGAAATGGCTTGTACTTAAGTATAAGAATTACTGTAAAAATAGATGTACTCAAGTAATGTACGGTAGTTAAAAGTATAAGTAAAAAATAAGTGCAGTTTGAATGACATTTTTTTTTTTAAATTTTAGTAAACTTTGAAGGTTAAATTCACTTAAAATAATATAAACAACCAAGTGTAGGATAAATTTAGACTGGCTTTACGAAACAGACGTATCCTATTGGTGTTGATGAACGAACCCAAGACCTGACTTTGTAGTCAGTCGGCGGGGTCAAAACACTTACGTTTCTCTCGCTCGTTTTTTTTTTTTTACTTGGTAACTAAACCAAACATTGAAAATGTATCGGAGTAAAAGTATGCAATTAAGTTTGTAAATGTAGTGAAATAAAAAAGTGTATACTCTTGGAAAGTATAAAGTACTCCAAAATATACTTAAGCACAGTAGTGAAGTATTTTTACTTCGTTAATATACAACACTGTTCTTGAGAATATGTATTTTCCTAAACTGGATGTGTAGAGTAGATGGGGATACTGATTCTGGGAATATGGAATGAAATAAAAAAGCCTGATAGTACATCATACTGAAGTTATAAGTCAATATAAAACACAAATATAGATTTAATTACTAAATTTGACATGGGATAAAGTAATATTCCTATAGCTTATAATCTCCATTTACTATTTAATTTTTTTTTTTATAAGAATATGGTTAACAACAGTTTTCAGTGGTATGAGAACATTTAGACACAGTGAAACAATGAGAGGATTTATTTTAAGGAATTTATTGAAACAAACAAGTAGCCGTTGGCTTTCAGAGAAAGGACACAACACTGCTGTCAGTGTCATTTTTTTGAAGCAAACGCTCATGTTTCCTTTTTTGTATCAATATTACTGGATATAAAGAGTGACAAAAATAACAACGCTCAACTTTCATAAACTGGCTGCTCAGTGACGCAGTGGGTAGCACTGCTGCCTTGCAGCAAGAAGGTTCTGGGTTTGACTCCCTTTCTGCATGGAGTTTGCTCTATATTCTTCCTGTGCATGCATTGGTTCTCTCCGGGTACTCTGGCTTCGTGTCACAGTCCAGAAAAAAAAAAATATATATACCGGTATGTTTTTTTCAATTTTTACAGAAAAACCATAACTGTGAAACACAAGGATAATCTGTCATAAAAGTTGGGCATTCTGAGAGGAAGCTCTGGAAAAAAAATCCAGCCTGTGAAATGTTCTCGTTTCAATCAGCCAATTGATCTGAAAATTGGACGAGTTCGCCTTATTTAACGGTCAAAAGTCAAAATTAGCCTCAATTGACGTACACTGTCTCTGACAGCAGCTTGGTCTGACTTAAGATGGCCGCTCTATCGGCACACCCCTCATCCGATCATGTGTTTTCTGTCTTTGACCCGAGTCGCCATTTTGAAAAATTATTATCATCTAAATTGCTTATTGAAATGCTGCTCAAAACCTTGATTAACCAGTAAAAATGTCATAAGGGTTTTATTATCTACGACATGAATAGAAAAATGGCGGATTTGGTCTATTTTTGAAGCCTCAAAGAAGACTTTCTATCTCTAATATGAAATTCGCCATTACGCCCTTGATCGAGAAGGAAAGGTCGGTGATTTCCACCATTTTGGTTTCGTTCAAACCGGTGAAAATCATTGGTCGTGACGTAAAAAACGTCATGGGGTATATAAAGCAAGTCCCTCCTTTCCGAGCTCATTCCCGGATTTGGTCAAAGGTAAGTCAAGACAGTAAAATTTGCGGAACGAAAAAACGTCATTAGTTTTTAAATTCCAATCTTTCTAACGAGGAAAATAACATCTCCTGTTTTAATGAAGGACGGGGATGTTTACCAGTCAGTTGAAAGTGAATTTGTGTTTGTCTCTTTTGTATTTTCGCAGGTTTGAATTTGCTTTGCCGAAGACTGAGCCTTCGAAGGACTTCAAACAGCTCTTCTCCATTCCATTTTTTTCCCTTCGAGTAATGGACATTTGATTACTATTTTTGCCTCCAGTTGGTCCAGAAGAAAATGCTAGCGTTTAGCTAGCACAGCCCAGTCCATAAGAAGTCTCTGATGATCATTAAAACCATGAAGGTTGACGACATATAAATGAGTTATGAGCTATAAGTGCTTGAAAAAGTACAGCATAATATAGCCGAGACGCTGAGGATCTATAGTATCAATAGTAAGTTGATTTTTGAAGTTGAATTAAATCGACATTCATCCAATGAAGTTGTTGTAGGGATGGCTAGCTGTCGGTAGCTAGCTAGCCGTGGTAGCTGTGGGCATAAATCCTGATAGAATGAGCTCACACACTAAGGAGGACGGGCTGGCACCGCTCCGTCACTTTGTGTGTGAGACAGGATAGACAATTTGTTCAAAAATAAAAATTCAAACAGGATATTTGAAGAATTTTCATAAGCAATCTGTTTATAAAGATTGCCCTGAGCATAGAGGGGAGAAAAACAGTCAATCCGGACGTTTAAACAAAAGCAGCCGCCTTCAGAGGATCGAAAGTAGCGCAATCTGCACATAAAGATTGCGTGAGTTTAGGGTTTAATGGACAGCATAAAGCCCTTTTGTTTTGCCGGTAGTGTTAGGACATGGACACTGCATGTCGTAGTCGTCAATCTGTGGATAAAGATTGCAGGATGGTGGCCCAGCCGTGCGAAGCACAAACATGGATCGGTCACTGTTTGCTTTCCGTCCAGCGGACATCAAGTTTCCGGAGGAAGATTTGCACGTTTGAGGTTCTGGGGAGCAGAGACTGGTAGAGTCCGCTGTGTCTCAGTGTTTTTCCAAAGAGCCATTGTTGGTGAAAGGACTGACGCACCCTGGGAGGGAGGGAGGAGGGGGAGGATCAGCCTGCAGCTCCCCCCCCTCCCTGCAGAGCAGCGGTAGATCAGGTTCTGGGAGGACTGGCAGGGCAGGGTGGGGGGAGCTGGAGTGACACAACTGGTTTAAAGTAGATCTTTGAAACTTGTGTTGTTTTTTTTAACCTCATATTTTAGCAGACTAACAGGCTTTGCTCATCAAGTCCACTCATAACTGTGAAATCTGCAGCAATGCCACGGCGTGCCTCATAACATTTCCCCACCCATATCAGGGTCATGTGTGCTTTAATGACTTTTCTGTATTTGTGTAACAATTGTGACGTTTCCAGGGTGTGAGGTATTTTGCAGTGTTGTGGAGGGTGTGAGACAATATAAAACTTCTACTCCATCAGTAACACGGGTAAGATCTGATCAGTCCAATCTGACATTTTCATTTCACCTAGTCTCCTGCAGGACCAAGGCTCCTGCAGCTCTATAAACCTTTGACTTACTCAGATACTTGCATGCTTTTGCTGCATTGTCTGCAGAACGACTAAACATGATTTCACCGTGGACAAATTACTAAAATAAAGCCTTCCCTTTCTCATCAAATATGTATGAGAACCTTTTTATCAGAAACACTTGAGTCATGCAGTGTTACAGTAAAAACAAACATTGGATACTTTCTGTGCAGAGCATCCTGCCATCATGGGGGGAAAAAAAGGATAATAACATATAAGTATAAATGTGTTCATACCCGCAGAAGTTATAGATGAAGAAAAAAGTATTTTGATAATTATTTAATATTGTTTTTGATTGGAAAACCCTTACTTGTTTTTTTAGCATCCATCCTTGTATAATTATCGACTCACTGCTATTTCCGACAACTAACATTTGATAAAGATCAGCAGGTATATGAGGTTGGAAAGCTTCATACCCACTCACTCTTATCACAAGTTCCTATCTCTGTTAGATTTGAGCCAATATCGCCACTCAGAAACGTAGATATTGTTTAAGGAAACTTCAGATTAGATCTAAAACCTGCTCTATATGTGAATGATGCTCATCTGATGACTCCTCCCTCTTTCAAACACCTCAGCTAACATCTAAGATATCTGTTTGACTGCATTAACATTATGAAAATTAGAACAATTGTCTTTAAATATTGTATTTAGCCTTAATTTAAGAAGGAAAATAAGATTATTGCTCAATTAAATGAGTATATTACCCTTAAAATAAGACAAAGAGAGGATATACACCTGAAATTAGAGACTAGTTTTCCTTATAAATGTAATAATGTCTTATTCCATTAGCAAAGTGTCTCACTTCCTGACTTAATTTGAGGAAAAAATGCACTTATTTGAAGATAGATACACATTGTTTGCAGTGTGATAAAACATGAACCTTTCTTCATGGGTCAGAATGATGTTTCTTTCTATCAGTCCCACTTATCTTGTCATCAGAATCCTAGTGTGGCTGATCTTCACCCTACTGGTCTGACACCAGATAGCCAGTACAGCAGGGATGTCAAGCTCCAGTCATTTAGGGCCGCTGTCCTGCAGCTTCTAGACGTTTCCCTGCTCCAACTTACCTGAACTAAGTCTCAAAGTCCTGCTAATTATTGAATGCAGGTGTCATGGAGCAGAGATGCCTCTAAAAGCTGCAGGTCACCGGCCCTCAAGGACTACAGTCTGACACCCCTGAGCTAGAGCCTCAAGATTTAGATGCGTCCAACTATTTATGTCAGCGTCATCACTCAGAAACATTTAGTTGGAAGGTGTGTCCACATGTGTAACGACATAAAAAGGGTAAATAGATGTTTTTTAATAACCTGAATAAAAACTCAGATCAATAAAACATGTTTTTGTTTGATGATTCATGGAACAGTTTTTATAAACACTGCATTGTCTCTGTGTTTTGAACCTAAATCTTTATAATACATCTGTCTCACACTCGTATGGGAGGGGTGGTTGAACTGGTTTCAGCGTAGGGAGCAGGAGGCTGCAGGTGTTTGTCTGTGTTCACTGTTCAGGAGGAACTGACCCAGATGTTCCTGAACCAAAGCAGGCGTGGCGGTGTAGTCACCTGCATCCAGGTGATTGGTCACTTTTGACCTTATTGGTCCAACTCTGGCTGTTTTTCCCTCTATGGTCTCAGAAACGATCCGGGATCCTTAGGCCCAGTCAGCAGACCGACAGGATGTCGCTAGAACCGCGTGTCTTTGAATCGTTGACCTTGTCCGGGCTCTATATTGATGATGTGGGGTGTGTGTGTTTTAGACATGGTGGTGGAACCTGTTGACCCCAAGGAGATTTTGGAAGGGGTGGAGTCCCTGCTGGGGAAGGATGGAGAGCTCCGCAGTCTGGAGGGAGTTCCCAAGGTGTTCAGGTGAGACGCTGCCCTCTGATGGTGCTGCTGTTCTGTCAGATGAGCATTCCTGGTCATCCCAGCATCCCAAAAGTCGATCACCGTTTACCTCTTTAGTTTTGCATGAGAAATGGACTTTAAACTATCTAAATGGGTGTGTTTCCCTTTGGTCATCTACAAAAAAACTATTTAATTACCTTCTTTTCGGTGTTATTTGGAAGCGTATGACGATCTGACTTAAAGTGATACACACTCATGGAGGTAGTTTAAAGTCTTGCAGATGCGTATTGCCTATGGGTATGCTGATCTGACAGAACTCCGCCCTTGTTCCCCCCTCTGTCATCAACCCATCGACTCATTTTATCTTTTCTTTCTCAGCTTGATGAAAGCCTCTACCAAGATGGCCAGCAGGTGTATGTATCTCAACGTGCTTCTGCAGACGAAATCTCACGATGTTCTCAACAGGTGGGTCTCCCACACATACATTTTAAATAATTTTATTGATATAGCATCAGTTCACAATGCCTTATCTCTTAGGCACATTGCAGTATTCAACCACATCATCCAGTAGAATTGAATGGTTTTCTATCTTAAGGGAAACCAGTTAGTTAAAACGCCAAGCATGCTTGTAGCGACAGTTGAGAGGAAAACCTTTTTAAGTCGGGCATACACTGTGCAATATTTTCAATCTTTGCACGCAGCTACAGCTCAGACCGCAGGGTTTAAAAAGTCACAGTGAGCGGCCATCAGGCTGACTGGGGTTATATAATAAATACTGAGGTTTAGTTCAGGCTCAGGAAAAAGAAGCAGTTCTTCTAGTAGCGCCATCTGGTGGTTTAAAAAACAAGCTTCTCCTTCATCCAGGTTCATCCAAGTCGGAGGCTACCGGCTGCTCAACTCCTGGCTCACGTATTCCAAAAGCACAAACAACACCCCGCTGCTGCAGCTCATCCTGCTCACCCTGCAGAAGCTGCCTCTCAAAGTGGACCACCTCAAGCAGGTAGCGCCTTCACATTTGCTCTCTGGGTTTCAGGGTTTTAGTCAACGTTCTGCAGCATTAACCCACTCTGATCGTTTTCCCCCAGAACAACACAGCCAAGCTGGTGAAGCAGCTGAGTAAAAGCGCAGACACTGAAGGTGAGTTTGAGACTGAAATCAGCACGAATGCTGGTTTGAGGTGTAGCTTTAACAGTTTGTGACTCTTTGTTTTTAGAGCTGAGGAAGCTGGCAGGCGTCCTGGTGGAAGGCTGGATGGCCACCATCCGCTCCCAAAGCGCCTCCAGCAGCAGCAGCAGCTCCCCTGCTGGTACGGACCTCCATGGTTTCTCTGTTCCATCCCAGATTAAACTCTCCGCCTTCTTAACACCGTTCTTTTCTTTAGATAAAAAGAGGAAAAAAGAAGAGAGCAAGACGCTGGTGAGGGACGTGAAGGAAAAGAGCGGCGATGAGGGGAGGAAGAAGGAGAAATCTAAAGCTCACGCTCCCAGCCACGCTAAGATCCGCTCCATTGGTACGCCCTGCCTCAGCAGCAGCCACCCACCGGCCCTCACATCCGACCATCTTTCTCATAGTCGTGTTTCTGTCTTTGCTGCACAGGGCTGGAAATGGAGGCTTCCAACCCGGCCCCTCCTAAGAAGGCGACCCCTGCCCCTCAGCTGGGGGAGAAATACATCATAAAGCCTCCGCTGCTGAAGAGGCCGAGGTAAGACTCCGCATTCTGTTTGAAATCGTGTGTTTTTTCCTGTCAGGCTGCTGATTCTGATTGCTGTGGGTTTTTCCTCAGTGGCTCCGGCCCCTCAGACGCTCCGCCTCCGGAGAAAAAGTACAAACCACTAAATACTCCCTCAAACTCCACCAAAGAGATCAAAGTCAAGATCATTCCAGCCCAACGTGAGTTTAAGCACAGGTAACCAGAAACGGTTTTCGGTTTGTTGGAGCGGCTGTTTGATACGAGGAGTTTTTGTGTTGCAGCGATGGAAGCTACCGGCTTCCTGGATGCCCTGAACTCGGCGCCGATCCCGGAGAGGATCAAGAAGAAGAAACCACCAGGAGCTTCTGTTCCTGCGAACTCCAAAGCCGTCTCACCGACGTCAGCCAAGGTACCGACCCGCTTCTCTCACCCGCTTCTTTCTCAGCAGTCATCCAGACCCCCGCCCACTGACCCCTCCCCCTCCTGTCCTCAGGGGAACCCGTTCGATAGTAAACCAGCTGGGTACTCCCCGTCTGCAGCCAGACCGCCTTCGCCGGAGGCTGCTGCTTCGTCTGCTCCTGCTGATGAAAACCAGGAACCAGAGCAACCTCTGACCCCGGTTCCTGCTGAGGACCCCGAAGCCTCTGAAAACAGTAAGGCCCCCAAAATGTGCAGATTTGTTAAATTAACAGGCTGCTGGTGAGAAAGGAACGTAAAAACACCTCTGATGCTGTTACAGCGGAGAAGCCCAACGCTTTGGCAGAACCACGGCCAGAAGAAGAAGGTCTGACCAAGAAGGGCAAGAAGAAGAAGACGGTCCACTGGGCCGAGGAGGAGCAGCTCAAACACTATTTCTACTTCGATTTGGATGAGACGGAAAGAGGTGAGAGTTAGCTCTATGCAGCTTGGTTTCAGGTCTAATGCACTGAAAAACATCAAAATCTAAATAAGAAGCTTTTGCTTAAAAATACCTGATTTTTTTTTTTATTGCGGAGGAAAGTGAGACACTTTTAAATTCAGTTTATTTCTATAAACAGTTGATTTCTGCTATAGAGATAGCTCAGGATAACCTGAGCCACTCTAACTAGAAGCTTTATCAAAAAGGAAAGTTTTAAGCCTAGCCTTAAAAGTAGACAGGGTGTCTGCCTCACGGAATAAAAATAGATAACTTTTGCCAATGGAACAAAGACAATTTGCATTTAAAATAAGAAAAATCAACTGCATTGTGTTATTTCAAGTGCATATTTTCTAATAATCTTATTTTGAAAGTAAAAATACTCATTCTGTTGGCAATTCATCTTTAACTAATCAATCTAAGGATAAATAGACTTAATTTAAGACGTTTTTTCTTATTTCTAGACTGTTTCTGCGGTGCTGATCCAAAGCTTGTGAGGATTAGTCTCCAGCTTCTTTAATCCGTTTCATTTTTATTTACAGTCAACGTCAATAAGATCAAAGATTTCGGCGAGGCGGCGAAGAGGGAGCTGATGATGGACAGACAAACCTTTGAGATGGCTCGCCGGCTTTCCCACGACGCCATGGAGGAGCGGGTCCCCTGGACCCAGCCGAGGCCCCTGACTCTGGCGGGCAGTCTTGTGACGCCGGGGGCCAACAGCACAGAGAAGCACACCCAGAGGGAGCGGGAGATGGGCATCCTGCAGGAGATCTTCCTCAGTAAGGAGAGGTACGTGTGTCCGCGCTGAGCAACCGTAAAACATGGCGGCCGATCCCTGTTCATGATAAAGACTCCCATTTCTTTCTGTTCGCCAGCGTACCAGACAGTCCTCATGAGCCGGACCCAGAGCCATATGAACCAATGCCCCCCCGCCTCATCCCCCTGGACGAGGTAAGCAAACGGAACCAGAATCACTCACTGATTCTCTCTCGCAGTCAGCCATCTTGTCCTCTGAGCCGTCGCTGTGTCTCCCTGCAGGACTCTTCTATGGAGGATGACGGCTACGGCGAGCCTATGGACACGTCGTCCCATCAGGCCCAGACGGAGAGCTCCAAGCTGCCGCCGGTTCTGGCCAACCTCATGAACCTGAACAGCAACGCCCGCAGCCCTCAGGCCACCAGCGCCGTCCAAAACCCCGCAGCGCCGGTGGTGAATGTCCAGGAGCTCCTGACGTCCATCATGGTACCGATCCGCCGCTTGAGTGATGTCATGGGGTAAGGAGAAGGAGTTGTGCGGAAGCTAACCGGGTTTCTGTCCTCAGGGAGCGTCTGGCAGCCAGTCCACAGAGGAGCTGATCAAGCAGCCCGACTTCTCCGATAAGATAAAGCAGCTGCTGGGGTCTCTGCAGCAGAACCAGATCCAGAACCAGAGCGGACCCCCTCCAGGTAAACACGCCCCCTTATCATCCAGCCTTAACCCCTCCCTCACCCAGCCTAACCTCCCTGCCTCCTCCCCTTCAGTCAACCAGGGGCTTCTGGGCCACGGGCCGGGCGTCAACAACATGAACAACATGCACATGCCGATGCCCATGAACGGCGGCTACCCACCCAACAGCTCGCAGGGGGGGCCTCACTTCAACCACCCCCCACCCCCTCACAACCACGGCCCGCCTTTCAACAACGCCGGAGGCCCCCGCATGATGGGGCCCCGAGGAGGAGGGAGAGGAGGAGAGAACGGAAACTACTGGGGAGACGACTCCATGAGGGGGGGCCCTCACCGAGGGGGGCATTTCCCCCGAGGAGGGAGGGGTCGGGGAGGAGACATGGGTTTCCGAGGCAGGGGACGGGGAGGACCCAGGGGGGGACACAACAACATGAACGGTAGGTAGATCCAGCACAGCTGATTATTGGTCTCTGATCAGAAACGTGTCGTCTGATCGCCTTCTCTGCTCGCAGACATGTCCAAGAGGCCCATCTGTCGTCACTTCATGATGAAGGGCAGCTGCAGGTACGAGAGCAACTGTGCTTTCTACCACCCCGGCGTCAACGGCCCCCCGCTACCGCCTAACCACCCTGCCAACCAGCACGGCCACTAGGGGGCAGCGCCGCTCCTCCTCAGCCGGTGAATCCAGAGGAAACCAGGAGCTCCACCCAACAACCAGACTCTGTTTTACTTTTTGAACTGTGAGACTGAAACATGCACAGACACCTGACCACTACGTTCCCGCAGCTGTTTGGACTGACCTACTGCCATGGAAACCAACCACCGATTAATGCTTGAACACAACATTGCTCTTAATTTGAGTCTGGAGTTTGTGCCAAATGGGATCATCTGGTTCTTTGGTTCATTTCCTCCCAGCGTTACTTTTGCTCCCTGATCAGAGTCCCAACAAGCAGAATGCGCCGCTGACTCCTTCTTTCTCAATCCATGAGATGTTCTTCCTAGTTTTCTTGGTTGCAGCTGATTGGACTAGATGCTAATGACCCGAGCAGCGCGTAACACGGCGGATTTCTGCATATCCGCGACTCTGGGGCTGCAGCAGCGTCTGTGATGTGACAATCATGGCGTAACCGATGTCGTTCCTCCTGTGAACCCAGGAAGGGTTTGTGCCGTCAGTGTTAGAGACTCTGTGTCCGTCTGTGGGTCACCGATAAGACGTTTTCTGTGAAAACGGTACTTTTTCTTTTTTTTTGTCTCTTGTGGGACTTGAATGTATTGTTAAATTTTGCTCCCTACGACCTTTTTTTGATACAAAACTTTGAAATCGTCTTTGTTGTCCGTACAAACTGTTGGTATGAATACATACTTTTATATATGTATAGATATGTATATGTACATATATATGCAAATATATGCACATATATGCACCTCAATCTAGCCTATATGCAGCATATATGTACATATATATGCATACATATATAATTTTTTTTCCGGTTAAACTTCTGAACTCATGAAATGAAGAAACTCTGTGACTCTTGTTTTATTTTTTGTTTACCCTCAGATTACAGACTGTTAAATCCAGAGACATTGTGTGGTGTTTAATTTTTCTCTTTTGTAATATTTTAATATCGGGAAGATAAATGAGACGGAACGGTTTCCAAATGGTGCAACTTTAATTCATTTGGATGCCTTAACACAGCTTAAATTAGTGAGTTAAACTATACTGAATGGGGAAAAAAACAGCATATAGATTTGGAAATTATCATCAGTTTTAGTTTTTGATTTTATTAGAATACTACTGGTTTCCAAAGTTGCAGACGTATGAAAGAATGCATGAAATTGAGCTTAAAAAGGACGTCGGCCGCAGGAAGGAAAGCTGCGTTGACTCTTCTGTGAACTGAAGAGTCCTTTAGAAAAAAATGCAATCCTGACTCACTTCCATTAACCTACTTCAGAACATTTAACAGCGAATTAAACTCATTTCAGCAGCGGGGATCAACCCAGAGATTTAGATGGTGTTAAAAATAGCGTATATGGGAAGAAAAGGTCATATTAGGTCATGGTGAGCAAACACAATTGGAGAAAGATGAAAACTGATCTAGTGAGGAGGTATTGTGAAGAGAGGATGAGGAAAAAACATGATTTCCAAATCTTTAAAGGAGACTTATTTCTACCTGTATAATATCTATAAATGTCTCAGTTCATCAGCAGAATAGGTCTGTGTCCAAAAATCAGCACATTTGTTCTGCTACATTAATGGACCAATTATTAAATATTTTAGAAAGTTGCATATCATAAATGCTCCCATGCAATGACATTAATTTGAAAGAACCTGTCATTTTCAGAAACCACCAGATGTATTAATGCGTAGAACCACCTGCTGTAGATTCTACACCATCTGGAACTAGAACTGCCACAAAACCAAGGACAGCTATTTGGCTTCTTGTTTGGTATTTAAAAAGAAACCAAAAGGAAAAACAGGAAAGTCTTGATTCTCCTCAAACTTTCATTTAGAATAAAGGTTTACGGTTGAATTTATTACCACAAAGAAACTCAAACTCTGAGAACTCATCCTACTGAACAACTAAAGCCTTGATATGATTTATAAACTAATAATATCTGCTCCGAGTTTCTAAAATTTGTGGAATGTTATTAAATCTCTAAAACAGTGGCGTCCAGATTCAGTCCTAAGGGCAGCAATGATGAAATTACATTGAAAGAAAGAAAATCAGCAGCCGATTCTAAAGCTAAGCTGAGCTAAAATGAACAAGGAACCAGCAGCTTCCTGGAAATGGAGTGGAGGGAAAGTTAGAAGTACCACCCTGAAAAATGACCCAAGTAAAGTAAAAGCTACTCAGATAACAGTACTTAAGAACAGTAATCAGGTGGATAAAATTTGTTTGTTTTCATCACTTTGTGATGCGCAAAATAGGCCTGAGTTTAGACCCAGATCTAAGATCTCCTGAAGTTATTGCTATGGAACATCTTTTGATGCATCCTCTGATTTCCTCTTTGCATCCATCCATCAATGGAATGGATTCACAGTCACCTGGTGACCTACAGTGGTGTCTGCATATTTATGCTAACTGAGGTTATTTATTTTAATCAGATTTAGGGGCAGCATGTAGGGATTAAGCAATAAGGGCCCCAGGATTGACTCTTGGGAGCCCTGCATATGAATTCTTAAGTTGCCTGCTGTCACAGAAAGTCTCCGTCCTTCAAGTAGGAATTCAAACTAGTCAAGTTCTGTATTTATTAATTTAATGATCAAAATGTTTATTTAATTTTATCCCATTCAATCATCCATATCTTTATTAATTATCCCTTTTATGCCATGACTCTGTCCGGACACTAGATGGCTCTGTTTAGAGTATTAAACCTTTATTCAAAGCCAGAAATGACTTTTTATTTTGTTTGTTTATATCAAAAGTTTTTTCAAATCAAATGAAAGGTAAATGTTTGCTGTGTCTGATTAAAGGGGTTTGGACCTTATAAGTTTGCACTTCTTTCAAAACTCTTTTTCAAAGTGTATCTTTTTATTATTATCATATATACACACACACCACTGATCTCTATTTATTTACTGGATTACTGATACCTAAAAAGGTGAAGCCACAGGCCGCCCTCTTGGTACTCCCCACTTTATAAATAAGCCTCTCTGTGCAGCA
>NW_015151350.1:125272-126474 GCF_000732505.1 Cyprinodon variegatus
ATATCAAAAAAGTACTCCAGAGTGTTGTTCAGCATGGGGGTGAGTAGAAAATGAAGGCTAATCATGTTTTGGGTGTACTATTCCTTTAAAGCTTGATGATGTTTGATTTTCTCAAAACAAGGCGCCGTCCGTTTGGTAACGGCTAAATCCCAATCCGCCCCCCCAAACACTAAACCTTAACTATCAAGTGTCACTCCCAGTGAAGTCTCACTCCCAGCTGTGGAAGGCACCTTAATTAACGGCGAGGGGTGGGGGATGTATAAGCGAGTTCTGTCAAACGGAAAAGAAAAGGATTTGTTACAGCCATGTGCATGGCTGTAGCTCTGCTGCAGGATGACATAAAATCAAACATTTGCCCCTTTCTTAAAACAAATACATACAATTAGATAAAACTATTTCCAAGAATACCTTCCCTTTTGTAATCTTTTTTTAATATATCTAACTTGTGATTTTCTGTCAGTTTTAGGAAGTTACAGCAAACCAGCAGAACTTATATTAGGAGGAACATGTTTCCTCTGCCATTAGGTCACCGTTACACCTGCAGCACTGATGCAGGATGTGTTCGATTTCAGAGGCTGCGTCCTCCAAGGAGCCGCTCTAACTGCACTGGATCCTTGAAAAATATGGAGGCTATGGACTCAAACAGGTCCATCCTTCTTCGGCTTTCACTGCCCGTATGCTCTGTTGCCTAGCAACCGTGACAGTTGACCCAAAAATAAATGCAAGAAAAGAATAGATGCAGAACTTGTCACTACTGTTCTGGGTGCTCATAAAATTTCTGAGGAGCTTCAGCAGCAGCACCGTTGTCTCAGATATCAGATTCATAGTCAGCACACTGCAGAGAATCTGAGCTTTAATGTCAGACAAACACATTTGCACTGACAGATAAAACATTTTAATAAACCAATCATTTTAGGGCCCATATCTGACTCAATAATCATTTAAAACAACTATGTTCATTCATTTCAGATGGAACTATTCATGCAATGAATGCAATGAATCATGGGATACCCAAGGCTACGTTGATACAGCAGACATGTCCTACAAAACAGGCAAAAAGAAGGCTGCATTCGTCGGCTGCATAACAAGGAGTCTTCTAAACCGAACAGGCCTCCGCGCCGCGCTATGACGTAATCGACAAATAATTTTGGTCTTCAGAGGACGCATCCCCTGGATTCAAACTCAGCAGCAGACTCGCTATT
>NW_015151350.1:127752-129853 GCF_000732505.1 Cyprinodon variegatus
CAGGCAGAAATTTATTTATACCCCCTTAGGGTGTAAGAGGTTAATGATTGTCATTTAAGTTTAATCCTTAAGCTAACTGTTTAGTTAATTTTGTTAAATTGGTGTAGATGTTTTTTTTGCCCTTAGTTAATCTCTTCATCTGACCTCTTTTAAGAGCCCTAAAATCTTTGTTTGGATTATTGTTACTTTGGGGAAATAAAACCAATCACTGCTGTGTCCTCATGCGTGGCTGGCTCGGTCCCTCACACATGGTTTGGGATGGAACTGAATGTGGCGGACCCTCAGCAGGAAAGCTCAAACAGAGTGTTAGTGCTCAGGGTTAGTGTTTAGGGGCTGGTTTGGGATTGGGCCATCATGTCTTCAATTTGGTCTTATTTCAGACCGCATCATGGCTGTGAAAACCGTTGTGCCGCCATTTTCTTCTTTTATAGAGATCCTAGAAAGGCCTCAAACAGTTGCTTCCCCCCCAAACCTTCTTCAAATCTACTCTCCTTCCCTTTAACTTTGATGCATCTGAGGCCTGTAGAGTCAATTATTGCTCATGAAGACTAAATATTTTTCCAGTCTTTTTCATTGTAGAATGATAGTCTTCCTTTTTTTAAAACATTTCCTTTAATCCTTACCAGTTGGGTGTTCTCATGTTTTTCCTCGTTGGGACTAATATTTGTGCAAACAGTCTTCTATTTATTAATAGTAATGTTTGAATGGAGTCAGTGAGTTTATTCAGGAGCAGAGGTGTTTATTACTCATGTAGAAGTTTAAATCCTACTGTTTAAAAACACTTTTTGTAGAAACGAGAACACATTTAATAAAATCTGCATCAAGTAATGCAGGAAAAAATGTTAAGGACAGATAGTTTTATAACTAATGGTAGCAGTGTCAACTTTAACTTTGCATCATCTTGAAAAACTATTTATTTTGGTACGTGGTGAACAACAAGTTGGGGCAGCACCGAGTCCAACCACAAAGAAATTAATTGTCTGGATGAAACTAATTAATTATTTTGATGGTTTTTATTTTCTTTAAATACCAATTGGCTGTAATGAAAATTAGCTTAAATGAAACAAAACGAACAATTCTATTTATAAAATGTAAGGAGGAGAAGTAAAAAGTTGTCTAAAGAATAATTTCTCCAGTAAAGTATAAATAGCCAATATTTCTATTAAGGTAAAGAAGTATTTGTACTTTGTTGAGGAGATGACTCATATAAAAGAAGAAGGAAGATGAACCCTGCAGCTGCTCTGGTCCAATCAGAAACGCCGGCTGAGTCTGGGCAGCAGCAGAACAACCCCGGTTTGTCTTTATCTCTCTGTCCATCGCCACACAGCATCAGATCCGGGTTAACAAGGCGGGACTGCGTACAGCTGACAAATGTTAAACGTTAATAGTAGAGATCATAACCAAGCCCGCTAAATCAAATATTGACCGTAGTACAGTTAAAACACACAATAAAACGGACAGAAAGAAAGAGTCGGGACACCTCAGCACTAAACAGCTTCCGCATCCTGTTACGACTCAGCTCACTTTCTGCCTTGCTTTGGGAAGAGCTTCATCAGAACCTTCTGTAAAAACGCAGATAAATCTGAAGAACCAAACAGGCAAATGGAGGAGGAAGCCTGCATATCTCCAGCTTCCAACTCTCCAACATGGATCATATGCTTGTTTTAATATGATTTCTTATCTCCATAATTAAAGAAGGCTGCTAGAGTAAAAATCTGATCATAGCTTCATCTGGTCTGTTCCTGTTTGGCTGTGACTCCATCCTAGAGAGAAATATCAGCTGCAATCTGCTCCTTAGATTAGAGATGATGGAGTTGGGCCTGTTTTTCAGTGTTTAGTCCTAAAATAGTTTCCTTCTTTCAAGCAGTTTGTCTGCTTGACTGTTTCTTTCCCAGTAAGAGCCACCTGTGGAGCTAGTTTACCATTAGCTTAGCTAAAATAGAAAGTATTCATAGATCAGTGCTTAAATAGAAAGAATTCAATTCAATTCAGTTTATTTCTATTCGGCCAATTCACAACACATGTAATCTGAAGGCACTTTACAGTTCATCAGATCATCCAGTCAAATTGATTCAAAGTTTTCTATCTAAACCAGTTGATT
>NW_015151350.1:132554-133585 GCF_000732505.1 Cyprinodon variegatus
CTTTTCTATGTCTCCTTGAACCCCAGTCGGCCTCGGCAAAAGGCGGCTCACACTGAGCCTGGTTCAGATTCTTCTGGAGGTTTCTTCCTATTAAAAGGGAGTTTTTCCTCCCCACTGTAGCTGCATGCATGCACCACGTAAGGGATTGCTGTAGAGTGAATGGCACGATGCAGGCATGCCTAAAGTGCGTCCTGGAGGGCCACTCTGTTGCAGGTTTCAGGGGTTTCCTTGCTACAGCACAGCTGATATTCACTGATAGCTGATTAACAGGCTTTTGCAGATAAATGATTGATCAGAATCAGCTGTGCTAAAGCAGAGAAACCTCTAACACCTGCAGGACAGCGGACCTCCAGGTTCCGACTTTGGGCATGCTGATCCACTCTCTCTACCTGATCATCCAGGAGGAGAATCCTGCAAAGTCAGTGACTTAAAGCAATCTGCTGGTTTTCCTTAGATAGAAAACTTTAAACCATTAATCTGTCCGGATAATCGGACTGAAACGTCTCTTTAAAGCGACCCCTAATAACCTGTGTTATCAGATTAGATCAGATAAAACTTTATTGATCTCACAATGGAGAAATGCCCTTGTGACATCAGCTGTGATAAATAAGAAGTTGCACAAAGGAGGAAAAGATGCATGAAGTATATATAGTGGATGAGAAGGAAATAAGAACAGATTTAATTTCTTAACACCTCCCTCATTTGAAGTAACCCCCTCATTTTCATACCCGAATGGAAAAGAAAATATCTGAGGAACTGTAAACCCAGATTACAGGTGAAAACATAAATGAAATGTGGGTGAGTAAAACGCAGCCTAAGCTCCATCAGTTCAAACATGACTCAAAGTTTTTATTTTATTTTAAAATAATAGGTCTTTTTTGAACAGCAGTAATAAAGACATGCTTGGGAATGGGCATGTCTAAAAAAAATAAACTCACACAAAAAGCAGTCCAGTTTCTGCTATGTCAGATACATAAATAAAACAAATAACTGAAATAATCACTATTCATGAGAAATTATGGATAAATGAA
>NW_015151350.1:134514-135653 GCF_000732505.1 Cyprinodon variegatus
ATTTGTTCTGTTATTTCTCCGCCGTTTTAATCGTCTAGAGTGGTTTAGGTGTAAATTCAGCTTTTTAAGCAGCTCAGAAAAGTTAATTCATTTGTTTTTTTCAAAAACCAGAGGGAGAAATTTTATGAAAACTTTAATCTCTTATCTTTATATAAAGAGAAACGGAGGAGCTTTAATCAGACAGAGCATAGCTACAGTCACCTCCATCACAGGAGAAAAGGAGGAGAGAGTCGGTGAAAGGCAGATCGGATGTCCAGTGACTCCCTCCAACCCCAGAAAGAACAACGCAGCCATTGATCAGCGGCAGTGGGAGGGGTTGGTGCAGGAGCTGCTCCTAAAGTTGCAGCTTTTTCCAGCCTTCATGGTAAATGTGGTTATCAGGCTGCAGGTTTTCCTTTCTCTCAGCAGGAAGGACTCAGGCAGCCAGGGAAAAACATGTCAGAGAAGAAGAAACTAACTATAATTGTTCATAAATTCATGACATCTTCCAGAAGGCTATTTGAACAAACTGTAAGCATGCTGGATGTAAACTAGAATAATCCAACTTGTTAAAAGACGTGGATGTAAACAAGAACATCAAACTTCTAAATAAAGAGAGAGTCTTGTTTGTCCAGGTTGACGTGTCTGCATCCGTCTTCCCTGGCGCATCAACGGTCTCTGCTCCGCAGCAAATATGTACTGAGTTGCACCTTTGTGTAACATGCAAATCACATAAAAACCAGTTATCAGCGAGCCTTTCCAGTGCTGATTCATCATTCAAATGTGCTTCAGCTCCTCCTCTCAGTCCCCACAGGTCTGCAGTAAGTCCTGGAGAGCAACATTCAACACTGAGAAAGTAGGATATGAAGCAGTAATCGTTCAGCTCCCCTGTCCTTAAATTAACCCCCCCATTTTCTTTGTTTGCTTTTGCAAAAATAAAGAAATCTGTAATTTAGAAGAAATTTGATATCCTGTAGAAATAACCAAACTGACAGGTTTGTCTCGATGAAGGAACTGAACCGTCGGCTTCCTGATGTGAAACACTGCTTTAAACTTTTTATATTCACTATTTATTTACACAGAAAACCTTTAATTATGACTAAACATCATTATCTTTGAGGAAAAAGAAAGAAATATGACAAAATTTTAATCTAAATAAG
>NW_015151350.1:136015-138094 GCF_000732505.1 Cyprinodon variegatus
ATTTAAAACTAGAAAGAAAAAAACAATTGCATTGTCTTATTCTAATAAGACAATGCAATTGTCTATAAGACTATAAGACTATACTCTAGTATAGTCTTATAGTACATATTATCTAATTATTATATTTTAAGGGTAAGAATATTCATGCTATTGGTAAATAAGCTTATTTACCTGCTCAAATTAAGGCTAAATATACTTAATTTAAGAAATGTTGATTTATTTCTAGGTAGTTTTTGCAGTGAAGTGCATAATATATGATTATCTTATTTTTCTGATAAAAAGCTCATTCCTTTGACAGATAATCTTATTTTTTCTTTTTAAAATTAAGGGGAAATACACTTATTTTAAGACATTTTTACTCATTTTCAGAAGGTTTTTGCAGTGCAGCAACTTTTCCAACAAGGTTCAGTAATTCCCGTAAATTCCAGGTGAGAAAAGGGAAGAAAGGGAGCAATGAGAAGGAAGAGGGGCGGATCCTCAGGGAACAGGTGCTTAAAAAGGGAACAGGTGAGCTGTAGCATGCAGGAGATCCGTGAGCTTCCATCAGACCGGTCACAACTCAGGAGGGTAAGCCTTTATGGACGATTTTCAACTGAAGGAAAGAGCTTTAAACATTTTCTCCCTGTTCAGATTAACCAGCTAAACTTTATTCAAATAGATGTTTGAAGGTCAGTAAAGCTGCGTCTATAGAAATAGTTTATAGATAAGCCTAGAAATGCTGATTCAAGTAAAAAATAAAGGAGGTAAAGATGAAATTGTTTTGAACTGTACACCATGATGGGGTCGGTGAGTCTTCATAACTATGGCAACGGCACAACAACGTTCTGCTGGAGGAGAGCCGGAGGTTTTCCTTCCTGCTTTTCTACCGTTTAGTTAAAAATGTTCATAAGGAGGGAATTACAATTTATTTATGAGTAAAAGATGATATTTCCAGGCTTTAAGATTTGATTTAAAAAAATGTCTGATTGTTTTTGTCTCTCTGTACGCTCAGCTTAGTCCCTAAAGATGGTGAAGGCTGTACTTTCTGTTGTGTTGATGCTGGTGGTCGTTTCCTCCACCATTGCCAAATACATCCCAAAGACCGGCAAGAGGGTCCCACAGACCCTGTCCAGAGGTGCGTATCCTTCAGGCGACGAACGCTGAACTCTGACACATTCTAACCCTGCCCCGTGTTTCCAGGATGGGGTGACCAGCTTATCTGGGCGCAGACGTATGAAGAGGCTCTCTACTGGTCCAGGTCAAGGTAAGAAACACTTCATCAGCTTTTCAGAGCACAGAGCTGCAGAAATCAACCAAATGTTCCAACCTTTCAGGAACAAGCCGCTGATGGTCCTGTTTCACCTGGAGGACTGTCCACACAGCCAAGGTAAGCGTTTCCTCCGAGCCGAGGAGAAAAACATTCCTTCCACTTCCTGCTTTGTTCAATGAAACCCGTCCTGTTGCAGCCCTGAAAAAGGTCTTCTCCGAAAACAACGAGATCCAGAAAACCCTGGATGAGGATTTCATCGTTCTCAATCTAATGGTAGGTTGTCTCACTGCTCAAACATGGCCACCCTGGAAAAGCTGAAGCTCTCAGATGTCATTTCTTCCTCTCCTCCAGTATGAAACCACAGACAAGCATCTGTCTCCTGATGGACAGTACGTCCCGAGGATCCTCTTTGTCGGTAAGTTTTCTTAACCAATGATTTAACTGTGTTTTCAGGTATGAAGTGTAGTTTTTGGAGAGCAGATATGCTTGAATAAACAGAAGCAGTTTGTCCTTCCTTTGAGTAAACAATAGTATAACTTTGAAGAAACTGATGAAGTGAGAATAAAAAGCTGTGCTGTTAATCTTCAACCAGGAGTTTCCGTCAGATGAGGCAAGAAACTCTAAAGATTAAAACAAAGATATTTATAGTCTAATTTGTTCCCTAACTTGGTTGCATGAGGTCTTGCACTGTAAAAACGATCAAGAAATAAGTAAAAATGTCTTAAATTAAGTGTATTTACCCTTAATTTGAGTAGGTAAATGAGATAGTTTGCCAATGGAATCAGTATTTTTAGCCTTGAAATAAGATAATGCAATTGTGTTTTCTTATT
>NW_015151350.1:139979-141681 GCF_000732505.1 Cyprinodon variegatus
AACAAAGGTTTTCTCGGCCGCCCTGGTGGTCTGTAGGGGAAATACCATACTTGCAGTTGCAGGAGCCCTCGGCCCGCACCCACAGGCTCAGAAGTCTCGTGCATCGCGAGAGTCGGTCTTGCTTTATGGCGAGAACTGCTACACGCCCCCAGTTAAAAGCATGCTCGTTGCTAGCGCAGTGGTGATATTTGTGCAGTTATCATGGCGGAACCAGCAAGAGAATAATGTATGAAAACATGCTAAAGTTTCAACCTCGAAAATTGGAACAAAATAGTCACTTACAGCAGTAGACATGGTGATTGGTTGCGTTCGCCTGTCTGCTAAGCTCAAAACAACCGCGCCTGGCTTGACGGAGAAACCAGGAGAACAGCTGAGCATATTTACGACAGTGCACTTTTACTTTCGCCCTCTGGGGGGAGCCTCGCTGGAAAAACAACACCGGTTGCATAGTGTACCTTTAAATTAAACACACCCTGATTTTACCGTTAAGCATAAAAAAATTAGCATGCATATTTTTGCATAAGACCAATGACATCAGACCAAAGTTGAAATCAAACCTATGCCTTTGATCAAACTGCTCTTAGGTTCACATGCAATGATGGAAATGTAATTTTGGAATTGTTTTTAAAGTAAAAGCTCCCAGTTGTTGACTGCTTCCACTCCTCTCTCCACAGACCCCTCCATGACTGTGAGGGCAGACATCAACGGGCGCTACGCTAACCGCATGTACGCCTATGAAACCGGCGACATCAACCTGTGTAAGTGTTGTGTGATCTGCATGTGTGTGATCTGCAGTCTGTTCAGGGACTCACTGCTGCTGGTTTTTTTCCCTCAGTGATCAGCAACATGCAGAAAGCCA
The DNA here is from genome assembly GCF_000732505.1 of Cyprinodon variegatus. NCBI lineage: Eukaryota > Metazoa > Chordata > Actinopteri > Cyprinodontiformes > Cyprinodontidae > Cyprinodon > Cyprinodon variegatus. The sequence continues at coordinate 140,839 of NW_015151350.1, forward strand.
AGAAGCTCCTGAAGGGCGAACTCTGAGGACCAGAACCAGAACCAGGACCCGACCAAGTTTTCTGTCACCCAAAGAGTTTCCATCGTTCACCTCTAAACTTTATTGTTTTCATCTTAGATAACTTTACTGATTCATCCAGTTTTTGATGTGCATTTCTTAGAAATATGTTTGATTCATGTTGATCAGATATAAACTTGTTTATGAATGAACTGTAATATTAATAATTTGCCCTTTTACTTGCAAATACATGAGTACAATATAAAACCAACAAAGCCTCAACATCGTGCTTTCTGAGGAGAAAACAAAGAGCTGTGTGTTTGAAATTCTCTGTTTCGCTATCTGATCATAGATTCAGTCAGACAGAGCAGGTTTAACAAGTGCTGACCCCCCACAGCCTCGTTAAACTGGTAAAACATAATGATAAGAACAGATATAATCACATTACAAACAGGCTAAATGTGCAGCCATGTTAGAGAGGTTTCTATAAGCTTTGATAAAAGCAGCAAACTGTCATTTTGAAGAAAAACTAAACAGACACAGACTGAGAGCCTCTGACCAGCATCACTTCCAGTTAACTATTTGGCCTTCATTTCCAGTCGATACATCTCAGACTTTAAATACCTTAAAGCTACATTTTGAAAGAATAAGAAGCGCAACATAAATAAAAAAGCACAGGAGGAACTAAGACAATAGGAGGAACCAATCCATGTTCCCAGAGTGCAACTTTCCTGTAAATGTTTTGATGTTTCACAACTTGAACAGATTGAGAGTCATCAGGATTTTTCTAGAGCTGGACTGGTTTGAATCCTACAGGAAGAACAAACGTTTTAGTGCTGATGGGTA
>NW_015151350.1:143184-145878 GCF_000732505.1 Cyprinodon variegatus
GGGAGAACATGCAAACTCCATGAAGAAAAACCCCGGGCCAGGAATAGAACCCGGAACCCTCTTGCTGCAAGGCAGCAGTGCTACCCACTGCAGTACTGAGCAGCCCATCTTATATCCAAATCATGTCTTTTTATTGATGAATAAATAAATGTTTCATGCACTTATTTCTTGGTACAATAATTTACTTCATCATAGATTTAAGTTTATGTATTTTATAAAACGATCAGACCCTCAGAATATACCAGGATTCACGTCACAATGATTGGGTTAAGACCCCTGCTGTGGTTTATATTAACGGGTTCAAATGTGGAGAAAGCAGATCCGCTAATGTCTGCAGTTCATGGTGCCGAACAGCTGGATATGAATAAGATCAATTACAACCAGGGTTGGTTACAAAAAAAGTAAAAAAAAAACAAGTTTGAAGAGGTTTTGCTTCCCATGCAGGAAGCTTTTTCAATTCAAAATTCCCCCTTTTCAGGGAAAATGCAGGTATGGGGCATTAAAGGGGAACACAGAAACCAAACGACCCCCATTCCAAAGGGGGGGACCCATTCGTCCGTTTCTATTTGCATGTTTTCTAAGCAAAATGGGTCCATTTTATAAGGCCTCAAACTATTTCTGACATTTTGAATTGAAAAAGCTTCCTGGATGGGAAGCGAAATGTTTTCAAACTTAGAAACAAAGTCCAGAGGATTGTTTCTTTCATTTTTTATTTTATTTTATTTTTTTTACTTTTTTGGAATGATTATGAGCTGGACGACTGAATCTTCACCAACCAGGGTTGTTATTTACAGAGCTATATGTGATGGTTCTGTTAGAGCCACCATGTTCTTTGGTGTGGCACAGGAGCTGATAAAGAAAGAACTAATGATGCGGGATTGATTCAAACAGGGGAGACGCCTCTTAAGTTAGAGAGGAAGAAACTTGAACTCTTTGGATAACAAAGGAAGCAGAGAAGAAGAAAAAGACATGGAACCATAGCTTAGAGTTCACACCTATTTCCAGACAAATAAACGGAACGAAAGATTCCTGAAAAGAAAAACAATGGAGCAGTAAGATAATGAAGCGAGTTTAAAGAAACATTCATCTTCTAAATAATCCAGAGGGATGTTTAGAAATATTCCCAGATGGCAAAAAGACAAAACAAAAAAAAACTGGAAAGGATGGACTTTTTAAAGAGCCATTTAATTGGAAAATATTTCTCCAAAAGGCTATTATATCATTTATTAATATAGAGAGGAGAAAGGGTAGCAAATATTTGGATTCAGACAGCTGTCTAAACCCTCAGTCTGTGCTCATTAGGAGAGGATGGAGAGTCAGTCAGGCCGGCACATAAGGGGTTAAAAGGAAATGAGCCGGCTGATTAATTAACAACAGAAAGATGAATAAAAATACCTCCCATGGAAAAAGGTAAAGGAAAGGTAATGATTAATAAGGAAGGTTTGGATATATGACAGAAAAGATGGAGGAAGGAAGCCTCTGTGATGGTTCAAGGTTATAAATACAAGAAAAAATGAATTAAATGTGTCTTCTAACCGCATTTCTAAAAATAAAATTTCAGTTTAACCTTTTATTTACAGCTGGAGCCATGTTCAGCAGAGTGTGTCTCTGCAGGCTGTCAGGCCCTGTAGGCTTCAAACCGGAAACAGTGCCCCCTACAGGAGGAAGGCTTCAGTACAACAACATCAGAAACATTTGGACATTTTTATCTCCAGAAGTTTCTGAAATAATCGAGAAATGTTTCGGAACCACAGCAGGACAACCCTGCAGCAAATGTTCAATGATATCAATTACCTTTTACAGCAAGGCTTCGCTTTATAAATAGTTTATCAGATGTTTCTGTGAAGCAGAAATCTTAAACGTGAACATAGTGACATCTAGTGGGGTTCTTAAGGTACTGCAGGGAGTTCATTACTTTCTGCAACCTTTGGGCCAGGATTATAAACTTGAAGAATATTGTGTTGATTTGACAGAGGTACCAAAAGTTTGCATTTAAATGTGATAACTGTGGAGATGTTCTGGATTCATTTTGTTGTATATTTTCAGGCAGAAAAACAAAAAGCAGCAAAATCTCGCAATGACTCAATCCAAACATGAATTAAAATGAAAATTGTTAGTTTAGATAAAACGTTGTTTCCAACAGTTATTATTAAAGCCAGAATGTTGAAGGATAAACCTACTTTATGTATTGCTTTAACATCAAAGCTTAATTGGTCAAACAAGAACATTTTCAAATGAAATTGAATTCACACTGCAAAAATTATATAGAAATAAGTACAAATTTTAGAAATTAAGTGTATTTACCCTTTATTTGAGCAGGTAAATAAGATGATTTGCCGATGGAATGAGTTTTTACTCTGCATATAATTACATAATATGCACCTGAAAATAAAAAAACAATGCAAATGTTATTTGTCTTTTTCCATTTGCAAAGTGTCTCACTTTCCTCCTAAATTAAAGAAAAAAAAGCTCTTATTTTAAGAAAAAAAAGACTTATTTAGATTTCTATTTTTTGCAGTGCAGTTTATTTCTATAGATTCACAACAATTCACAGCACACATCATCTGAAGGCACTTTACAGTTCACCAGATCATCCAGTCAGATTAATCAAAGTTTTCTATCTAAGGAAAACCAGCTGATTGCATCGACTCATTGACTCTTCAGCAATCCCTCACACTAAGCATGCTTGAAGCG
>NW_015151350.1:147663-149228 GCF_000732505.1 Cyprinodon variegatus
TCTTCTTTTTTTTTCCACCAGAAAAATTTAATCAAAAAATGTAGTTGTATGCGTTTTACAAGTTTATGTTTCTGACCTACTTGTGTTTTTTTGATTCATGACGTATTTAGGGATATTTTTGTTACCTATAAATTTAAAAGAACAATAAGTTCCTATTAGACCAGAATTATTTATTTAATTTTGTTTTCCATTTAATTAATTTCAGTTTATTTATAGAGCTGCAACTCACATCACACATCATCTAAAGGCACTTTACAGTCAGATTGATAGAATGATAACTCTGTAGTTTTATTCTAATCTGATGGATATTGTAATCATGTGATAGTTTTTGTTTTAATAATAAAGATTTTATATTTTATCCAAGGTTTGTTGTTTTTGATTGTTTTGTTTTTTTTGCTTGGGTGTCACATTGTGACAACTACAGGGGTTCATAAAATCAACAATAGGTGATAAAAGTAGGCTGCTTTTCTTTTTTAACCAGTTAGAAACAACTTCAGTTTGTCACAGTTTTCAGTTTCAGGTCTTGTTTCACTCTGAAATGAAAGCATGCTAGAAATAAGCAACAGGGGTTAAAGAATCGATTCATAAACCAAAATGTGTTCAAACTTTTGACTCTTCAGTCGCCGCCTTTGGCAGATCTACAGCTGAACACACACTTCCTTCTTGTTCAGAAAGGTTTTCCCAGATCTGTTGCAGACGTTTCCATCATTCTGACATCTCTGTAATGGTAAAGTCACTTTCTTGCTGCAGGTCTTCCTGCCAAACCTGCAGCTCTGAGCTTTGTCCTCTCAGCTGAACCTCAGACTTGCTAACTACAAAAATGGTTCAGCTGTATTTTCTGTTGTCATGTTTGTTCTCAGAAATCTCCTCTGCTTTAGAAGTGGCTTTGGTTCTGCCAGACCACTTCCTGTCAGTTTCCCCTAGTTTATGAATGCTTTCTGATAGTAAAGTAAGTAGTCACTTACACCTTGGTTTCTTTAGAGGATAGAGCTTTATCTATATGTCTCTACTCCCCATCTATTGCTTTTTTTCTCCCTATTTTCTTATTTCTACTCCGTCAAATCGTTCAACTGATGCTTCTGAAGCTACAACACCAAAACCTTTCCCAGCACCTTTGATGCCGGCAGAAGAGGTGGTAAGAAATCAAGAAACGTCAGAAGACACATTTTCCTGCAGAGCAGCTTTAATTTAAACCTGTTTTGTATTTCCTGGTCAAGACTTTTCTGTTCAACTCAGAAACAGGGGGGATTTACCATCAGGCAATACTAGGCAGTTGCAGAGGGCCCCCAAGTTCCTGTAGGGGCCCCATAAAACTCTGTTTATATGTATGGTTAATACAACTATTCCTTATTTGTGCACATTAATTATGTTTTTGACAAAAATCCTTTGGCTAAAATGCCATCAGAACGCTGATAATATTAAGTGTGTCTCAGCCCCCCCCTTCAGTGTCCACCATATTGGATCAGTCCATTTGCTGCACATGTTCAGAAAGGTCCAAACAGACAGCAGCAAAACATTTGAAAACAAACGACCAATATTTTTCACCAATATTTTCATTTCTGACA
>NW_015151350.1:150415-151772 GCF_000732505.1 Cyprinodon variegatus
ATTTCCTAAATCCGCCCCTGGTGGTAAGAAATCTAGAAACGTCGGAAGACCTGCAGGAAATAAAAGTAGCAGCTTTGATTTAAACATGTTTTTTTATTTCCTGGTCAAGACTTTCTGTGCAACTCAGAAATGTAAATTATGTGTCAGTTTTTTAGGATTTTAACTTCTTTTAAACACTGATAAAGTTTGTAGTTTATTGCTGATGTGTTATTTATGAAGTTTATCTTTCCTGGATGTCATAAATGTGTTTGTCTCTTAGCTGGTGTCAGATGATTACATTTCTATTCTATTCTATTTTAGTTTCTTCTATTCTATTCTGTTTGGTTCTATTCTAATCTATTATATTATATTATATTCTATTATATTCTTCTCTATTCAATTGTATTTGATTCCATTCTAATCTATTCTATTCTATACTGTTCTATTCTATTTTTTCTATTTTAGTTTATTTTATTCTATTTTAATGTTTTCTATTGTATTATATTTTGTTCTATTCTATTCTATTGTATTCTATTCTATTCTAGAACTAAGTGGACATGCAGTCATGCACCATTTTGCAAAGTGTTTCTTCTCTTCTTTTAGTTATTTATTTATGTTTTTAACTTTAATTCGATCCTTTTTCAGAAACGCTGGATTTTTTATGTTGGATTTTAAACATTTAGAGACACAGACTGAGATCCAGGATGATATTTCTGGACCTGCAGCCCTTTGCCACCAACTGGTGGAGCTAATGCAGCAGTTGGTTGTTTATGAAGAGCCTTCAAAGCCGCAAAGAAGACAGCAGTTTTCCGCATTCCTTCGTCACTCTGCTCGCAGCTCCGCCGCTCCGGGGGCCAGCACCGACGCGCTGCTGGGTGGGGGCCTCACACCTTCCCGGGGATCATTGGAGCAGGAGCAGCGCGGAGCTCAGCGGTGAGTTACATCATTAGATCAAATGTCTTTATTTAACAAACTAATAGTTCTTCAGGTCTCACTCACGGCCATTTTTTAACTGGTCCAAAAAATGATCTATTTTCTCACATTTTGCTTTTTAATCTTTCACGGCGGGTGGGGGGGGGAGTGGAACTGTGGGGTTTTAAGGAGCCCCAGGAAATTAAGATTTAAAGGAGACACAATCATTAAAAAAGCAAAAACAAACATTTAAAATCATTTTAATAAAGATCTGCCATATAGATACATTTATTAATGGGGCCTCTGTGTGTTTGGCCCTAAGGGGTCCACACTGCACCAGAAACTTGTTTCTTTACCAGCTCCAGTATTTTATTTATTTGGGAGGATTCTGAGCTCAGGGGGCCTTAAAGAACTGTTATCATCACAGCTACTAAACATCTCATTCTCTATGACTGAATTAAATATA
>NW_015151350.1:154604-156031 GCF_000732505.1 Cyprinodon variegatus
ATTGAGGTTGTTGGGAACAGTTGTTCCCAACAACCTCAATCAGTTGTTCCATTCATGATGATTCTGCTCAGTTTCTACCTTAGTCAGTTAAATAACCTGCTGTTGTCATTCTGCACATCTCTGATGTTGCTGCTATTTTCAAATATCCATCACTGTACAAATGTCTATAGCTGAATATTGGTTATTTATTCTCCAGGGGGACAGTTTTATATTGTTAAAACACTTTACAGTATTTTATTGTTTATCGTTTAACTGTTCACTATTGTGTTATTCTTAGACATGTTTCTAAAGTCCATATTTGTGTGACAATTCTTTCTATAATATTTTTGCTGCTGTTAAAACCAGAATTTGCCCATTTTGGGGCAATAAAGGTATTTTTCTATTCTATTCTATTCTATTCTATTCTATTCTATTCACCTCCAGAGGAGACCTTTTATCTCTTTGGAAAATACGTCTTGATTAAGTGAACAGACATAACATGTCTGGTTAAAATAAAAATAAAGTATCCTGTGTAACGTTCAGCCTTTATTTTCCACAGTGGACAGGAGGACCAGCGACACGCATGTGAAGCGAATCAACATGGCCGTATTTAAGCCTGAGAACGTGGAAGACTTCTATGAGATTGAGGAAGTTCTTGGAAGGTACTGGTTTAAATGCTATGAGTGGTTTTAATGTGTTGGAGTTTTAGGCGATCCACATGCATCAACTGTTAGGAACCACCTACAGACCGGGTTTGAATGTGGGGCAAACAGCCAATCATCACTGTGAATCATTCACAACTTCCTGTTTTAATTCTTGTGAAAAAAAGAGGCTGGTCCAGGGCCTGAAGACAAGCCGTTAGGATCCAACATTCCCAGGAGTTTAGACAGCATTACGTCATAAAGATAAAAGCAAACCAACCTGAAAGTTGGGCTCAGTCTGCCTGCGATCAGAGATACACCCTAAAGAGTGTTTCAACATATAGCTGCGTCACATAACAGCATCACAGCCTCTGGAGTCTCCCCTCTCTGCCTCATATGAACGATTTGTTTCACGCTCCAGATTATTGACAGGGCTCAGCGTTTCTAGTCGTTTTGAAGTAGCCTTGGTTTATTGGGCATTAGAGCATTTAAATCTGCCAAACTGAGATGTTTACTCTGACTAACGGCTTTATTTAAAACCAACAAGGAACTATTTTTATATGAAGCATTATAAACTGATCATTAGAGTAATGCTGCCTTTGTTCTTATAATGACTGTTTATCAGAGCAAGTTATAATGACGACTGTGACATCTCCCCACCCTGCCTGCTAAAACTGCTGAGTCATTAAATCAATTCAGTTTAATTCCATAGCACCAATTCACAACACGTCATCTCAAGGCACTTTACAGTTCACCAGATCATCCAGTCAGATTGGTTCAAAGTTTTCTAGTTGATTGCATCGACTC
>NW_015151350.1:157175-160133 GCF_000732505.1 Cyprinodon variegatus
TTCTCTGTACTTGTCCGTGGACGGCGTCCTCTCCGTCTGCTGGAATAATTCTAAACGCCGTCTAATAGAGATTAAAAACAGATTAGATCTAGTATTCTGCAACTGGTATTCAAAGGTCTCCCCATCCCTGTTTTAACTCTGTCTTTGAGTGGGACTTTACAGCTACTTTAAATTTTCATAAAAATTTCACTTTACTTTCACTTTTCATCATCCTTTCTAAAAAAAACAACAAAAAAAAACATTCACAGCCTGAGCACCTAACATAGAGCAACCTATAAACTGAGGTGTGAATCTTAGCACTTACAGACTTACAGTGACTAATAGCCTCACAGAATAACGTCATTCTGGATATTATCAGTGCTGCGTCCGTCTGCAGCTTGTTGGATGTTTTAGAACAGACCGAATATTGTCCAGGATTCACTGCGATGCACAGATATTAGCTTGCAAACGAGGATCTGATGATCTTATGACGTTTTTTTTAGGCCTAATCGCTACAGTGTTAAAGCCTTACTAATTTAAAGCTCTGCTTGCTTACACTGCTTCACTATACATTTCTAGCATGGCAATAAACATTGGCTCTTATCCGACTAAACATATAACAAATACAGCTTTCTGCATATTATGTTTTATAGTATAAACAAACATTTTATGAGCCTGAATCATCTGTTTCTGTGATTGCGTTCTGTGATGCTCTCTTACTGTCAATTCTCAGATTAGAGGACCCGGTAATTAAGGCAGACAGACAGATTACTCAAAAAGGCGTTTATTAAAAAAAATGGCGGATCTGCAGTAACTGCAAAGACATCTAAGACAGGAACCTCTCTGGCAAAGAACCCAAGAGGTATCAAAGGGAAGGTCGAAGTCAGGAAGCAGATCCAGGTTCAGTCCATAAGCAGAATCCAGCAGGAGTTTGAAGACAGGTCAGGCAAACAGATCAGAACAAGAACAGGCAGGCTCAGAGGTTCAACGGTTTAGGATCAGGCCACAACCAGTTATGCTAGAGAACTCTCACTAAAGAATCAAATAATCTTGCACTGGGAACAAGCAGGTTAGAGACTGGTGATGAGAAACTGGGCGGAGCTAAACAGGTGAATGGAGTGAACAATCAAGCCAGTCGTCAGCGCCAAGATCATGACACAGTGGCTCCGTTCACACTGCTGCCTGAAGTGACCCAAATCCGATTTTATGGCCCATATGTGACCTGGATCTGATCTTTTCATGGCTGTCTGAACAACACAGATCCAATTTTTTCCAATGCGACCCAGGCCGCTTGGGAATCTGATCTTTTCAAATGCGACCTGTCTGAACGGCCAGGTCGCATTAATCCGACCTGAACGCCATTAATACCCGACATAGGTCACTATTCTGCGTCTTGCTACACAGAAGCGGCAAGAAAAACAACAACCATGGCAGATGATGATGCGGAGAGCAGTATTTATGTTTAACCATGTGAAAAAAGTTAGTTTTTATGGTTTGAAAAGACCGCTAGTTGCGCGCTGGCACTACCATCCATGTTTACTTCCGTAAACATGGAGCATGCTGGCCTGTGACATCATTGCGTCCTCTACTGCACATGCGGGACACTTAGACTGTATGACTGCAGTTCACACAAGAGATCACATACAAGTCGCATATATTTGGAAATATGAACGGCAACGTAAAAAAAAAAATCGGATTTCCCCCCAAAAAAAATCGGAATTGAGCATCTAGGCTGCAGTGTGAACGTAGCCTTAATGTTCTATGGACAGCTGACCTCAAAGATAACACTCATTTAACGTCTTTTAATTTTAGTTTAAAGTCTTTTAACCTTTATTTAAACTTTTTAATGTTAGGAAACGTCTTTTAAGCGTCGTTTAATGTCTTTAAACCTTCTTTTAAACTCTTTTAATGTTAGGTAAAGTCTTTAACCTTCATTTAAAGTATTTTAACCTTCATTTAAAGTCTGTAGTGAGTCAGCAGCTCCAGGAAAGAAACCCACACATCCCTCTGCTCACGTAGACTCTTCATTATTCTGGGGAATCCAAGGTTTCCTCAGCCCAGGGGAATAAGCAGACCCTTCAACAAGTTCTGGGTATGTCCGGGTAGTATTGGAGTTTGTATGATGAATATTGCTGAAAGGATCTTTAGATGCTGCAGAATTGCAGGTGTTGGACAGACAGTGTCTGGACAGGTCCTTTAAATGCGTTAAGCATATTACCACAGTTTGTTTTCCTTTAGGGGATGCCCTGTTTGTGTAGATCTTTTCTCCTCATTTGATAGTTTTAGTATTTTACTGATAACTGACACAAGCACAGGAAGAGGCCAGCTCATTTTGAACGGCCTGCAAACTGGGGATTAAAGAAGGTTTATGAAGTCAGAATTCTGCCACAAGCTCTCCATGCACATTTGAATGTTTTTGTGCATGGAGAGTAGCCCCCCCCTCCCCCTCTAAGCCTGATCTTTATGTTCCCGTAGATTCTCTCCTAGTCGTGTGTGGACCTGTTTCTGTAGCTGTCTTTCAAGGAATACCACCTCTGCAGACAGTACTATTTTTGTTTTCTCACTGTGGCTAACACTGCAAGCTGTCTTCAGTCTAATTGCTGTTACCTATCTCTTACCACCACTGGGAAGTAGGGCTTCATTATGTAACCAGTGGGTTGCTTGTTCATGGCCTTGTTCTGTCAGTTTCAGTCCTCGTGTGTCTCTTGCCTGCAGGTTAGTGGCTGATTTTATGGCAGCTTCTAAAGCTTATAACCACCAGTTTGTAAATAAGTGACCGTGATGTGAGGAGTTTTAAGTCCCTGAATTTGATACAGCACTATTCAGCACAGACCATTTTACCAACACTGTGATATGTAGAGGGAGTGGCGACATAGTCGTTAGGGTATAGAGCTTGGAATCCGGAGGTTCTGAGTTTAATCCCAACTCCCACAGACTGTCTGGACCTCTGAGCAAGACCCTTTACCCCACACTGCTCCC
>NW_015151350.1:161811-163783 GCF_000732505.1 Cyprinodon variegatus
TCTTATTTTCGGGGTAATTTCTGCTGCGACAGACATTTAGCTTTGCGTTGAGCTTCAGCAAACTGCAAACATCCAGACTAAGATCGGTGCTTAATGAGCAACAAATGATTCTTCTTATATTAGGCACAAATCCCCACGGTGGAAATATAAGCTGAAAATATGCTTTACAGGTGGAGCTGAATGCATTTCTGGTTCTTTGTTTAAATATGAAAATGCTAATATGCATTTTTGCTGCATTACTTTTACTTTTAAACTTTAAGTAGTTTTAAAAATGGTACTTTTACACTTTTAATGGAGTAAAAAGCTTGAGAGGATCCTCTAAATTCTACAAACGGATTTTTGAACAGTAGGATTTATGCTTCTACTTGAGAAATAAACATTAATACTTTTGATCAGCAGGTCCTTCATCAACCTGTAGCAGCAACACCACAGAGGTCCTGGTTCAGGACACTGAATATGCTAAGAGAACGATACTTGGAGTCTGCTCTTAAACCTGTTCTCTTCTACTTTGCATTGTGGATTAGTTGTTCTCTGTTATCTAAGAGAGCTGATTTCTCCCTGTAGGGTGGGGTCAACTATGTCATGGCGCATTGCATGATGGGTAGCAGCTGCAGGGTTTGAGGAAGCACTTCCTAACACACAAAGGACCATCAGTAGAGCAGGCCAGGCTACCTCCCTAAACAAACAAAGGGGAAAATAAAGGCAAATAAAGTGAGAAACAGTCCATAAACAACAAAACATTAAAAAAATCAAACAGGGCCGCAGATAAAAAAAGTTAGTTTTACATTTTAAGTAAGAAACTAAGGAGAAAACAAATGATAATGATAGTCGATGCGATGGGATGATGCATCTTTAGCTCAAAGGGTCATGGGAAACATTTCTCAAGAGTCACATTGAATCTGAGCTAAGAATGAAAGTTATTTGTTAAATAAATAAATAAATAAATAAAAGGGAATGTCAGATTTCTGATATATGATTTGATGATATAACTGTAAAAAGCAGAACTTTGACGTTGTTTTTGATTTGACAGGAAGCTAAATTAGGAGAAATATGATCTTTCTTTGCAATCTTCAGACGTCTGGCTGCAGATGGATCATCCGAGGGCTTTTAACTGTATTTTATGGACTTCCTGATTATTAAGGAATAACAATAATCCAGCCAAAAATAATACCAGTGTTTTGACATTATTATCAGAAGCAAACCGTTTCTCTTTCAAAGACTGTGTTCCACAGACAACAGCCTCTGTCTTATCTGAATTTGAAAAGGAGAAAATAAAATCATCCAGGTTTTATATCTTTACAAAATGCCCGCAGTATCAATGTGGAAATGTATCCCATGGTTTCTGATTATTTACTGTTTGGAAGCAAATACAGACGTAAAGTGAGGGGAATTGGCCCAAGCACTGAACCCTGTGGTACTCTACAGGTAACAATCGTAAGTTCAGGTACCATGTTTTCTCACCAATAGCTTCAGCTTGGTCTGGGTCAAAATAAAGATGAGCACAATTAACAACTCAGTTAACAATGTTTTAGTTGTTTTTGTTGAACTAAAGTTCTCTGCCCAGACCTTTTCCAGTGAACCATCCTATAACAGGAGAACTCAGCAGGTCGATGAACAGAGAAAACTCTGCAGCTTCTCTCCTCTCTGCAGTCATCAATGTTTAATGAGCTAATGGCAGGTCCTCTAAGAATAGTTCAGTGTTTTCCTTCTCAAGCTCTTAGCTGTTCGCTGTGATCTATTATCCTAAAGGACCCATTAGCCTGAAATCTTGGCTAAGTCAGAGACTTCTGTTGGTCTACGTGTAGATTGATGAATTTCCATGCTAGACTCAGCAAAACGGGTCAAAACAAGACTGAACTTTGTATGTTGCTACAACGCATTTTCATTGCCAACTTTACCAATATGGTCAAACCTCAGATACTCCTCTCATCATTTATCAATGCGGATGGTGCAGAACAGGTTGTTGCAAGAA
>NW_015151350.1:164114-166542 GCF_000732505.1 Cyprinodon variegatus
CAGTGTGCAAGCATTGTGCAACACGTTTTGTTTATGCTAACGAAAGCAAAGCAGCAAAACATGTGGAAATGATCCAGGGTTTCCACGGATCATTAAAAATAATTACAATCCATTAATTTTTTTAGATTTTTTAAATTAATTTCATAAATTTTTATGGGATTTCGGTGTAACAATCAACATCTACCGAACCGAACCGAAAACCTTGACCACGAAACCGTGAACCAAACCGAACCGTGGATTTTGTGAACCATTCCACCCCTAGTTAATATATATATGAACCCCCCCAGCTACCTCAACTGGCTCCTCTCGATGTGGAGGAGCAGCAGCTCTACTCTGAGTCCTCCCCGGATGACTGAGCTCCTCACCCTATCTCTAAGGGAGAGCCCAGACACACTACGGAGAAAACTGCGCTTGTATCCGGGATCTCGTTCTTTCGGTCATGACCCAAAGCTCATGACCATAGATGAGGGTAGGAACGTAAATCGAGAGCTTTGCTTTTTATTGGCTCAGCTCTCTCTTCACCACTACAGACCAATACAGCGCACGCTTCAGAGCAGACGCCGCACCAATCCGCCTATCGATCTCCCGCTCCATCTTCCCCTCATTCGTGAACAAGACCCCAGGATACTTAAACTCCTCCACTAGGGGCAGTACATCCTCTCCACCCGGAGAAGGTGCTCTACCCTATTCTGGCTCCAGACCATGGTCTCAGATTTGGAGGCACTGATCCTAATCCCGGCTGCTTCACACTCGGCTGCGATGCGATCCAGTGAGAGCTGTAGATCACGGCCTGATGAAGCCAATAGAACCACATCATCTGCGAATAACAGAGACGCAATTCTAAGGCCACCAAAACACTTTGGCTGCGCCTAGATCTTCTAACAGCCCTTCTGTAAACATTAACCTGATATTATTGGCAAATCAGCTTTACCTTTGTATCATTTGTTAAAAAAAACATGCCAACATTTCTTTTGGTAATTTCCCATCATGCCATTCTGTGGTTTTCCTTCTTATTTGCAGCCTCTTATGGTGTGAGTTCTGCCTGGAGGCGGATCAAATGGTTTATTGGTTCTTTTTCTACCATCTGGCTCTGATCAGCCTGTGGCTGCATTCCCTCTTTTTTAATGAGATATTGAAACTTTCAATGTGGTCAGAGGAACATAAATCTGGTTTTATGATATTTTGAAAACGGGGGATGGATGCAAATGTATGCTATTGATTAGATAATGGGTGATTCTTATTAATTTATCATTTAGACCTAAATTATGCGACCTCTACAATCTAAAGAGCCAGCAAAAAGGATAGTGCACTGGAAAAACGATCTAGAAATAAGTAAAAATGTCTTAAATTAAGTGTATTTCCCCTAATTTGAGAAGGTAAATGAGATAGTTTGACAATGGAATGAGTATTTTTACTCTGATAAATAAGATATTTAGTTAATATGCACTTGAAATTAAACAATGCTATTCTGTTTTCTTATTCTAACAGAAGTGTAAATTGCCTTGTTCCATTGGCAAGATGTCTCTTTTACTACCTTAATCCAAGGGCAAATGCACTTATTTTAAGAAAAGAATGACTCATCTAGATTTTGATTTTTTATGGTGTAAAACTGCAATCAGAGCAGCCCTACTAAAACCACTATACTGGTCCCCTTAGGGTCATTCTCATGCAGACATCCAGAGTAGGTATTTAATGAAATAATAAAAAAAATGTATTAAAAACCTGCAGAATTTTGTATTTAAGAAAAACACACCAAATAGAGCAACAGTGGAAGGTCCGAAAGGCCCCCTGCAGCTCCAGAGCCACAGGTTGTTGACCTCTGAATTAGACCATAAATCCTCTATCAGTCTGAAATGAGTTGCTTATCTGTCAGGAACATGCTCATTACCATAGATTTAAAAAGACCAGGGGTGTCATTTTTAAAAATATGAAACACAAAAATAAGGGCCTTCATGCAAACTTCCATGCAAAGGTTGTGATTTATAAAAAGAAACATGCCGTCATGAAGCGCGGCCCCTTACGCCAACTCTGACCCATCTGTGCAGATGTGGGAGAGAAGGGAAATTAAAAACACAGATGGTGACCGAGGCAACCTGAAGCCAGATTACATCATAGTTTTTCCTCATTCATTACACTTTGTGTGAAACTTTATTCATAGATCAATTTGATCAGATCCAAACCGCAAGGGGTTCCATGCTGACAGCTCCTGTCACATGAGGAATTTGAACTGCTATAAACATTAAAAACGCCTTTAACCACCTGTGTGTACGGGTGGCAATGGATATCTAACTATGCTGGATGCTTTGGAAATGGAAGAATTAAGAGAGGACACATTTTCAGGGATTCAGACTCCATAGAGCATTGCTCTGTGAGCCTCCAGCCCTGATCATCACAAGGGTTAAACAGGAGGAGGTCAGAAATGTAGAAC
>NW_015151350.1:168825-170108 GCF_000732505.1 Cyprinodon variegatus
AGTTTTTCCTCTCCACTGTCTCTACAAGCATGCTTAGTGTGAGGGATTGCTGAAGAGTCAATGAGTCGATGCAATCAGCTGGTTTTCCTTAGAATTTGAATCAAACTGACTGTATGATCTGGTTTAACTGGAAAGTGCCTTGAGACGACATGTGTTGTGAATAGGCGCTATAGAAATAAACTAAATAGAATTAATTTGAAAGAGAGCAGATCCAGTTAGTGATGGTACAAATTTTATTAAAGCTTTTATAGTTTTATAGCTTTAAAGGATTATAGATATATATAATTTACAATAATAGACAGGAAGCTTCATAATTCAGTCAGTTTATTAAAGATCCAAACTCATAATCTTAAGCCTAGACACGTCCATTCTTTGCCAACCTTATAGATTAGTATCCTGCGTCAGCAGATTATGCTTCTTTTTTTCTTAACCGCTCTGTGGTTCCTGTCTGCTCTTAGCAGCGCAAATTGGTTTTAAAAAAAAATCCACCATCAACTGACACTCTGCCTGAAGCCGCTTTTAGGAACAAAAGAATTGGGTTATGTCCTCGTTAATCTGATCCGTCCATCAGACTGTGAAATTGGCATTAATCATACTTCCTTTTGATCACTGTTTCTACCAAACGCATCTATCTGACTTTGGTGCTTTTTTTTCTGCTGTCTTGGCTGTGGTTGCCATGATGTCGGCGTGTGGTTGCTGTTGCTAGGGATGCTGTCCAGTATTTTATAAATGAGACCAAGGAACTTTCTAGAAGCTCTTTTTAATCAGAAATGATTTAAATGTCATCTAAAGATTTTGGGGAAAATCTCGATGAACTACTGATGCTTTAAAAGTCCTCGAAAGTTTTTGTAGTTTAATAATGACTTCAACTTTAAATGTTTATTTAAATATAATATAAAGTCTCCCGCATAGATTTTGCGGGAGAATATTGTTCCCATTTGCTGCTGTTTACAATTATATTTTAACTGCTGGTTAAAGCTTCCCTTTCACAGAGTTTCTAACAACACAGAGGAATTTATCACAAACTGGACATATTTGGACTGAATAAAAAGTATAAATTAGAGGGTTCAAGTAACAAACTACAAATACATCATTATCTTAGTTAATTATAAATGTTGCTATCTATACTTTACTGGAGTAATTATTTTTTAGACAACTTTTTACTTCTACTCCTTATGTTTAAAAAAATGACTCGTTAGTTTTGTTTCATTTAAGCTCATTTTAATTATGGCCTGTTGGTATTAAAAATAAATAAAAACCATCAAAATAATTAGTTTCATCCA
>NW_015151350.1:173579-174592 GCF_000732505.1 Cyprinodon variegatus
GATATCGATTATCGGCTACATGAGTTTTAAAATATCGGCATATCAGCCAAAATCCCAATATCGTGCATCCCTAGTTTCATACTTTAAGTAGTTTTAAAAATGGTACTTTTACACTTTTCCTGGAGTAAATAGCTTAAGTTGATCCTCTTACTTCTGCGAAACTGTTTTTAAACAGCAGGACTTATACTTCTACTTGAGTAATAAACATTGACGATTTTGACACATCTGGTCTAAACAAATTTACGTTGAAAAGTTTTTATTTTGTTTAAGTTTGCTTCAAAATTTTCTGCAATGAGCTCAGGAACATTTTACTTTTCTCTGAAATTAATTTCTTGAAAAAACCAAAGAATGAAGATGTGAAGTTAATGTTTTATTTTCTAGCTATGTTAATTATTAGAGCTGTTAAACCTGTGATCCAATCCAGAAACTGTAAAGACAGTCTGTGCCGTATGAATGCGTTGTCTAACAAGTTCTTGCCCCCTTTAGTGGGCACTTTGGTCAGGTTCGGAGGGTCCGGGAGAGGACATCCAAGACTCATTGGGCGGGAAAGTTCCTTAAGATTCGAAAAACCGCCTGCAGCCGTCTGGGTCTGGACAGGACCAGTGTGGAACGAGAGGTGGAGATCCTACAGGTTTTACACCATCCAAACATTGTGACCCTTAAAGACGTCTTTGAGAGTCGATCGGAGGTGGTGCTCATTCTGGAGCTGTAAGTATCCGTTCTTCTTCAAATGTTTTAGTTTTATTAGCTTTTGTCCGTCGCTTATGCTTTCTTACTACTATACAACTGCTATACTTTATCCTTGTTTCTGTCTTTATAGATATTATCTTTATTTACCACACAGGATAAAGAAGTTGTGGTAGAATCTTAGGCTACAGCCTAAGATTTGAAAGTAGTAAGAAAGCCTAAAAAAAGCTGTTTTCTAACAGATTAGACCTAATTATTATTATTATTATTATTATTATTATTATTATTTATTTATTTTTCTCTTTGTCTGTTTTTTTCCCTGTTCC
>NW_015151350.1:176245-178215 GCF_000732505.1 Cyprinodon variegatus
TTTGGATCAGCTGAAGGCTTTTAACTACAGTTTGTGGACTTCCTGATAGTAAAGAATTACAATAGTCCAGCCTTGAAGTAACAAATAGAAACATATAATTAAAGAAATAGTAGGGATTTATTTCATGCTGTTTAATAATTGTACAAATTGGAAGCAAAAAAAAAAGGGCCCCAGCACCGAGCCCTGTGGTATTCCACAAGAAAACTTGAACTTGAAGAGCAACTTCATTAACATGAAGACACTGAAAATTGACAGAAAAATAGGATTTAAACAAGCCAACTGCTGTTCCTTTAATTAGGGTGATGGTTAATATTAGCATTAACGTTTAAAGGGAATTCTACTATATAATAAAGAGCAGTTTTCAAACTACTGAAGTAAAAAAATTAAGACCTTTTTTGGTTGTGGTATTTATCAAATAAAATATTTTTGGTAATCCTAACTAAGGCGGCACAGATAAAGTTAGCTCGGATTAATATTAGACAATAAAAAGAACTGCCTTTTCACTACTGTGGAAAGCAGAAATAACAGTACACAGGCAGAAATACTACTAAAGGAGCAGTAAACTGAATATGAGAAGTTTGCTCAGGGTGTATTCGTTATGGTTCTGGTGCCATTAAAGCTGTTATCTGTTACCCGTCCCTCCGTTTCACATTGCAGTGTTAGCGGGGGGGAGTTGTTTGACTTCATCGCTGAGAAGGAGAACCTTCTGGAGTGCGAGGCCATCGAGTTTCTAAAGCAAATCCTGGAGGGACTGAAGTTCATGCACAGCAACAACATCGCCCATTTTGACCTTAAGGTAACAAACAGCCGACTGTTGATGAGCTCATGTGATTTGAAACGCCTCAAACTGCAAAAAAATGCTTTCTGTTCCAAATTCAGCCTGAAAACATCATGCTGTCAGACAAAGCTTCACCGCACCTCAACGTTAAACTCATCGACTTCGGCCTTGCTCATCGTTTTTGCCCCGGAGAGGAGTACAGAACCACAAGTGGCACCCCCCAGTATATTGGTGAGTTCAGATAAACCTGGTGAAAACCGTGCTGGGTCAAATAGAGAAGCTTTTAGAGAAGGTTGTTGAAGGAAAATGACACGCACCAAACACCCTAACACCTCACTGTGGGGATCTTCCATTGACTTCCACTAATTTCTATGGCCTAACCCTAACCTAAATTTAGTCATACTTTAGTAATGCTTAATTCAACCCCTCACCCCAATAAGACAGCCTTTGCTTATGGGTTGTTGGTCCCTACAAATGCCTATAAATCCTCAAAATGTAGTATATTCCCGGGAAATCATCCCCACAAGGTAAAAAAACAACAACAAAAAAACAAAATCCACAAATGTAAGATTTCTATGTTTCTGTGGGGACTTTCTATTGACTTCAGTTCATTTGTAGGTAGTTTCTACAGCTTAACCACAACCCTTACCTTAACCTAACCATTATGGGTTAATTCCTGACAACTTAGCCCAAACTGAACACCTAAGTGTAAAACTGTAATCTCCCCCAGTTGGACGAGGCGTTGGCCCCCACGAGGCCCCATGATGTAGTGTTTTAACTAAAAACTGTCCCCAACATGTAGAAAAAAAACAAGGCCACACAAACACACACCCACCATGTCATCTAAAGCAGTCATGAGATATATTACTGAGGTCAATAGTTCTCCTTTCCTTCATGCTCCAAGGCTAACCGTCATGGCGCCACTTCCAATGCTGACTTCTCTGTTTAAAGCTGACATATACCCCTTTTCCACTGGCTGTAAAACCTGATTAAACCCGTGAACCATCGCTTTTAGTGGCAGTGGGAACAGCTCACTGACGCGTATCTACCTGGGTCAAACGACTCAGCAAGCGACCTGCGTTAAAATCGCCTCGGCTTTGATCGGCATGCTGTGGGAACACCACAGCACCAAATGACGTGATACCATTGAACGCAACGCACAGATGTCAACACACCGTGCTAGAGATGTCCC
>NW_015151350.1:179200-184838 GCF_000732505.1 Cyprinodon variegatus
CCGATACGCATTCTTTTGCCAATATCGGCATCCCGATCCGATCCACGTATCGGATCGGGACAAGCCTACACCGTGCCAGTCAATTCTTATCTAACAAGCAGAAACAATCCATTGGATAAACATGGAGCAACTCTGGTGAGAGGGATTCAGACAGATAATACAGAAAAACAACAAAACACACTCACTCTCCATTGTTTACTTTCCTGATCTCTGTTGCACTGATGACATCATCACTGCTAACCCAGTGAGATGAGGTCAACAGACCCACCAATGGAGGGACCGGGGCCACACTGCTGCCAGCGAGGGATTAGACCATCTTTTTTTGCCAGTGGGGACGGGGCCAAATGCCTGTTGTTAGCGGGTCCACCCATGTTTGAAAATCATGCTTATATAATCTTGTGATATTATTAAGAGAACTAGTCATGAACCAAATTTTTATTTATTTATCTATTTTTTTCCATTCTTGTTCAAAAGATGCAGTCGATTTCAGAAGCCTACCTATTACAGCTGTACTATAAATATTTAGTACTTTCATGCTTATTATTGTTTATTATTATAACCTTCATCTCCATGGCTTAGAACCTTATCTTTCTTTTACAGCCACCTTCAGTCTGCCAGTAGAACACACACCACAACACACCCATTTATTGCACATAGTAAAAAAACAGTTGAATGCAATTTAGCGCCTTTTATTTGGAATCTCTAAAGATCAGGTCCTAAATATTTGCAGCTAGTTTAGCAGTTATGAGCAACTATCTAAAAACAGAAAGAAATGAAATGAAATCATTCTGAGCTATGGAACCTAAGGAATGGATTGGTAAAACAAAAGTCCAGGTTTTCCCCAAAAATTAAATCTTCATGGAAAAAAGATATGTGCTTATTTATGAAAAAAGGTTCATAGCAAAGGCCAGACATGGTGAGATATAAGAGGAACTGATGTGTCTCTGTAGAAAGTTGTGGGTAACCAGGAAAACACAAGAGTCTGCAGACCTGCACTATCACGACACTTCGTTGTCAGAACCAGAAGTTTATTTGAAGCCTTTATAAGAAAAATCTAAATCAAATAAAGGCTAGTTTTCCTGGGTCTTTATAATAAGAAATATTTTTGTCTATTCATGCATTTATAAAAAGTATATATAACCTCTTTCCAGTTCAACTGGATTAGGTTGAAAAAACACAGGAAAATGTAAAAAAAAAACAAAATTAACTCGATTCTTTTATAAAGACATCTCTTATGTGTGTTTGCCATTATTATATTCTTTACTCTTTTAGTATTGTTTGTGCTGTTCTTCCACACATTTCCCAACACACTTTCAAATGTCTATTTATTTTATTTTATTGGAATAATTTTTATTGTTGAAACAGCAGATTTCACAGCATGATGCTGCGTTTAACTTTAGGCGAAGTGCCAGTGAGAGTCAAAATCTTTAAAGGTATTGTGGAGGATTTTCACAAATTTAAAATATGCACATAATAAACCCTGTACCCGCTCCCGACAGGGAACGACTATTAGACGCGTGTGAGAGCGTGCACGAGCCCATTTCTCCTCGTGCACGCTCTATTTAAAGGTTGCTGTTCTCATAGATCATACTCCTTGCAAAGCATTCTGGGATATATCTGCCTCTTCTGAGGCCTTTCTTTTCTTCTCATACACTTCATAGACACTTTTTCTCTTACGACCCTTGGTCATTTCCAAAGGCCTTACGTAAACATATCGCCAGAATGATTGACAGTTAGGAGGACCAGTTATTTAGGTGATCCAACGAAAGTTCGTCCTCTATACGTTTAAGTGGTGAAAAGTAGAGAAAAGGCAGATTTAAGTGAGCATTCACCTTGCAAAAAAATATGTCTTTATTTTCTAATAAAATCAGACAGCACATATGTGTTACACGCTATTCCAGAAGGATTCAAATAAAACCTCCAGAATAAACTACCAGTCCTGACAGTACAGGAGACCACATTGTGCAGGTTTGCAGCCAGACTCCCCTCTCAGAAAACAATGAGTGGAATTTTTAGACTTCTAAGTATTCTGTCAATGCAGTGTAGTTTTGACGCCCATTTCAGGAGTCCCTCTCCCTCTGAAACAGACTAAATGCTGAATCAGAATATTTTAACATTGTGCTTCTATTACAGATTTTAAAGGGAAGCCAATTATCCAATGTTTTGAGCTGATATTGGACAAATTTCCAATATCAATTTTGGATCAGAAAAGCCTCAATAACCATGTTATTTGGAGAAACATATCTTTCCACGTGTTGTTTTAGGGCTGAAACAGTTAATCAGATTAATTGATTATTTAAATAATCACCTAATTTAGTAATCAATTAATCATGAACTGGAGTATAAAGACTTTAAAACATGACAGATCGACCCACTTAGTGCAGTAATTATATCAACATTTAAAAAATATATATAAAAATTTTGCATTTAAGATAAAAACATAAATGTCAATCTGCTCTTACCAAAATCTTCTTTAAGGAACGTTTGGCTGTCCGATTATTGATTGATTTATTGAAAAGATGATTCAAAGATTTATTGATTTTGCGCTGATGCCATTTTTTGGCCCCGATGACCGATACCTGGCCGTGCAGTATCAGCCGATACCGATACCATCTGGTTGAAATTGGTGTGTGTATTTATAAAGAACTGCAGACTGCTTGGATGTAAAATAATTACCATCATGGCTTCATGTCAAGCTGCTGCCTACCTTTGTGAAACAGGAAAAAATCTAATACAAAGTGAATCCAGTAGAACTTTTTATTGCCTACCTGGAATGGATGACAATAGTTGAATAAACATTTGGCTTTCAGAATGGTATCGGTGCCCTATTAGTTGGTACTCGCCGATGGTATCACTATCGGTGCAAAACTATTAGTTGTTTTTTTTATTAGTGCCTTGTAGTTCATCGGTTTTCTGCTTTCATTTATTTCATTGGGATTGAAAACATCCGCCTGCATTGATGTTCTATATTTCATAATATTTTTATCTAAATAAGAGCAAAAGCATTGATTATATTCAGTCGGATCCATTCATTTCATTCAATCAAATAAAACATTCCAGGTCGACCCAGAACAGTCAGACCCGTTTATTTTACTCCAGAGAAATCCACCCCTCTTGCATTATTACCTCAGCTTCCTTACTTTACTTACTTTCAAGGAATCGTTTTTGGGTAAATCTTTTTTTCTTCTTCAATTTTTGCTGCAGGTAACAGCAAGCAGCTGTTTTACTAGAGAAAGACGCTGAAAAGTGGGAGAAAACGCCCACCATTGAGTGTTTAAGAGCGAATGTAAAACCTACAAGCAGCAACTTGCAAGGGAACGCCGTGTACTGTTCAGCTGCAGGAGAACCAGATTACTATCATGGGAGAAGACTGAGACTGAAAGACAGATAGAAGAATATAGAATATGATGTATAGACAGGGAGGATTTACCATTATGCAAAACTAGGCAACTGCCTGGGGCCCCAAGTTCCTGGGGGCCCCATAGAACTCTGTTTACATGTATGGTTAATACAACTATATTATGGTGTTGATAAAAATCCTTTGGCTAAAATGCCATCAGAACGCTGATAATATTGAGTGTGTCTCAGCCCCCCCTTCAGTGTCCACCATATTGGATCAGTCCATTTGCTGCACATGTTCAGAAAGGTCCAAACAGACAGCAGCAAACCATTTGAAAACAAACCATGCAAAGAGCAGTGTTGCCAACTTAGCGCTTTAGTCGCTATATTTAGCCACTTTTCAGACCCCTCTAGCACTTTGATTTCTAAAAAGCTCCTAGCGCCAAATCTAGAGACTTTTTTCTGCTACTGGAGACTTTGGAGACAACATCTAAAAGCAGCGAACTCTGCTCTCCAGAGCGAGTAGATTGGTAACCCCGCCTCCTGCTCTCCTCTATCTTGTCTGCTGTCATGATTCATGCAGCTATTATTTCATCCAAATGAAAAATGGAGAACAGATAAGCAGATCATGGCTTGTCTACAGTGAAAAGAAGGACTGGGTTATTTACTTTGGCCTTTTTGGAAACACAGGAAGGAGCAATCAGCTAAGTGAGCTTAGTGCTTGGAAAAAATCTTTCATTCCTTTAGAGACAGCATGAAAAGTCAGCTGAGTACAAAACATAGAGAGGAAAACAAGAAGAAAAGGGACAAGAAGAGAGGGACACAACCTAGAACAGATAATGGATGTCTATTCTATTAACATTTCTCTATCTGGAGAATGGGGCTGTTTGATGTGTTGTCTTCTCCATTCAGAGGGCCCCCTGTCTGTCTTTGCCTAGGGCCCCAAATTTCCTAAATACACCCCTGTGCATAGACTGCGATGTATATTTTTATCGTCCACCAGGCTGGAATAAGCTCCTCAGCTAAAAAAGCCAAAGTTACAAATAAAGACCAAATAAAATCATATAGTGCTTCATTTTTGTTGCTATTAACCTTTTATTTTAAAGTACAGAGAATATTAAAAATGTTTCAGATCCAGATGGGCTTCATACACCTTTACAGATTATAACCGCCTGCAGAAAAAAGATGAAAATATCTGCAACACTTCCGTCACATTTTGGGCTTTATTACTTCGCTGCAAACAAATGAACTCTATATAAGTAATTTTTTCCTTAAATAAGTGCATTTGTTCTTGAACCGATGAGGTAAGTGAGACACTTTGCCAATGGAACAAGACATTTCAAATAAGAAAGAATAACTGCATTGTCTTATTTCAAGTGAAAATGATCGAATTATCTTATTTGAAAAGTTAAAATAACTCTATTGGCAGATCATCTTATTTACCTACTCAAATTAAGAGTAAATACACTTAATTTAAGACATTTTGAATTAATTCTAGATAGTTTTTGCAGTGTCTTGTTCTGTCTTTTAACATCATCCAAGTTTGTTGTTCCAACATTTTTAAGGCGTCAAACTAAATAGAAAGGTTGGATGTCAGGAGCTTCTCTGCAGCTTAGGAATCTGAAAACTGACAGGATGATAAAAATTCCCCATGAAAAATTAAAAAAACCAAAACAATCTTCTTCCCACTTCCGTGTTCACCAGTTTAACAGAGATTCCTGTTTCTCTTTCAGCACCCGAGGTGATAAACAACGAGCCTCTGAGCACAGCGGCAGACATGTGGTGAGAAACGTCCTCCTGCTCAGAGCAGAACATCTCCTTATGGAAAACTGGAACTTTCTAACATGTGGAAATGTTTAGACATATTACTATTATCATTATTATTGTTCCTCTTGTGAAGTCAGTGAAGTTTCCTGTTTAAAAAGCATCTCCAAACCGTTGACCATCCCCTGTGTTTCTGTCTCTTCAGGAGCATTGGAGTTATTACCTATATACTGTGAGTCTTTGTATTGGGTGACTTGTAAGTACCTGCAGGCACTGAATGCTGCACACTGTTGCATGTAATCTGTTGGGCTTTTTATATGGAGGTGGGGGCGGTGGTGGGGTGGGGTTGTGGGGTCTCTAATGGTTATTCATTACAGAAAATGATGACTGGCTGAGAGTTTCTATAAAGCATCATCTACTCTTCCAGAACAACAGTAATGAAGCTAATTGGATAATTACTGCAATTACTTCAATTCAGTTTATTTCTATTTCGCCAATTAACAACACGTCATCTCAAGGCACTTTCCAGTTAAAC
>NW_015151350.1:186288-188867 GCF_000732505.1 Cyprinodon variegatus
AATTTCTTCCAATTTATTTAAACCGACACAAACAAAAAAGTGAATGATCTGAACACAAGAGAATAAATTGGGTAAAGAACAACATTAGTGAAGAAAATAAATAACTTTCTATAATTTAAATACAAAAATCCAAGTAATGGGCAAAACACTAAGAGCTTTTCAACTTTTTTAGTTGTGAATGAAAAGCTTGGCAAAAACCCAAACAGATTAATGATTCGCTGAAATACTAAGTAATGATTCAAACGATAATTTAAAGTGTAATGTTTATTAGATAGACGATCTGGAACGTCTTATTAGGAAACTAGCTTCACATTCATGCAGAGATTCCAGCCTCCTGGAGCTAAGTGAGCGCGACATTCACAGCACTTTATAACAAGTTTTAATAAAAAGCAAAATAAGTTCATTTCAATAAAACAGTTCAGAAATCTCAAAGAATAACAGATGATAGAATATTTCACCGGCTTTTAACGTAAAGGTCTGACCTACTTTGATAAATTCAATAAAAACAGTTAATGATTCAGATGCATGAGGCGCATGCTGGGATAACGGGGATATTCCCACCATATAATCCCTCTAATCCTGTGCTCTCCCCCCTCAGATTAAGTGGTTTGTCTCCGTTCCAAGGTGACACGGATGAAGAGACTCTGAGGAACGTCATCGCTACCAATTATCATTTTGAGAAGCAGTACTTCAGCATGACCAGCTCTATGGCCAAAGATTTCATCATGAAACTTTTAATCAAAGATCCCAGGTATGTCTGAAACCTCCACATGTGTCCAATAACAAAGTACAAATACTTTATTACTTTACTTAGTTTACTCGGCCATCTATACTTTACTGGAGTAATTATTTTTTTAGACAACTTGTTACTTCTGCTCCTTATATTTTAAAAATAGACCAGTTAGTTTACATTATGGCCTGTTGGTAGTAAAAAAGAAATAACTGGTTTCATCAAGACAATTGATTTCTTTGTTTTGGACTCGGTGCTGCCCCAACTTGTTGCTCACTATATACCAAAAAAAAATAGTTTATCAAGATGATGCAAAGTTAAATGTGACACTGTTACCATTAGTTATAAAACTAAGAAAATGAAGTCTAAGGAAGTTATCATCCAGAAAGGTAGAAAAATGTCCCTTTAATAGGGCAGAGCAGTAAAGCATTTTAAGTTTTTTCCTGCATTACTTTTATATTTTACTTAGTTTTAAAAATAATACTTTTAAGACATTTACTTGATTAGAAATCTTAAGTTGATACTAAATTCTACAAAAGCATTTTTAAACAGTAGGTTTTATACTGGAGAAATAAATATGGATACTTTTGACGCCTCTGAAAACCTCACAGAAACCAGACCAGATTAAAGATAACTAATAATGTTTTTAGATCTTCAGCAGTGGTGCCATTACTTTGTCAATGTTTTTCTTAGATTTGATCTTAGTTGGCCCTAAATGGGTCTGTCATTCTGCCTTATTGTTGCACATAAGCTTTAGGTTCATTATAAACTTTTGTTCCAGATGTACCACAGATGCCTCTGATCCAGTGAAACTGAAGGGCTGACCCAGTTTAGAACCATAAATGATAGAAAAATAGAAAAATAAGCTGCAAAAAGAAAAGAAACTTTAAAGTGGAACCAGGGATTGGGTCAGGGTTGCAGGTAAACAGACGAGGAACAGAATGGCTCTAGTTTACATCTTTCTATAGTCTTTGTCGGGAACAGGTTCAAATGATCAGAACCTTGTGTTGTCATGGTAACATTCAAATCTCATTCAAATCTTATGCTTTTTAAACACTCCATCCTTAAAGGATGAAAAAAACAAAAAAACAAGTGATAGGAAATCATAATTGACTCCTTATTTCCCCCGTGGATGACGCAGCCTGGAAATGTAATCTAAGCGTTTATACTTCTACACTGTAAATAATGTATATCTACATAAGTCATTTTTTTCTTTAAGTAGGTGCATTTTTTTTTCTTGAATTGAGGAGGAAAGTGAGACATTTTGCCAATGGACCAAGACAATTTACATTTAAAATAAGAAAACACAACTGCATTGTCTTATTTCAAGTGCATATTATCTAATTATCTTATTTTAAGAGTGAAAATACTCATTCCAGTGGCAAACTATCTCATTTACCTGCTTAAATTAAGGGTAAACACACTTCATTTAAGTATTTTTTTCTTGTTTCTAGATGATTTTTCCAGTGTATTAGTTAGCTGTTGGCTACCTGTGACGCACTGGAATAAAAATCGAAATCTAGACAAGTCATTTTTTTCTTAAAATAAGTGCATTTGTTCTTGAATTGAGGAGGAAAGTGAGAAATTTTGCCAATGGAACAAGACAGTTTACATTTAAAATAATAAAAAAAACCCCGACTGCATAGCCTTATCTCAAGTCCATATTATCTTACTTTAAGACTAAAAATACTCGTTTCATTGGCAAATCATCTTATTAACCCTTTAAAGCCCGATCCAAGAATGAAACAAAACAGAAAATTACTTTTTATTTGATTTGAAGTCCTTATTTGGCCTTTTAACAAAATATGTAAAAATATACAAAAATAATACATTTTTGATATTAATAATT